>NW_026623802.1:66457-85770 GCF_030028575.1 Malurus melanocephalus | reverse complement strand
TGATCCTCCCTCTGTGACTCTACACCACAGCACATTATGGCAATGGGTGCATACAGCATCTGTGTGTGGATGTCCCACTTAGATATAGTGTGGAGTTACAAATCTGGGACAACAAATGAAACCTTCACCCACTAAATGATCAAATTTGTGATTTCTGAGCCCAAAAATTTAAACTTCTGTTCTGCACAGTCTCATCCTTCCTGATACTGAGAGACATTTAAATCACTGAACAGAGTAATCTGCCTCATCTGTTTCTTATAGGCCTTCTGCAGGCTTTAATAGACCAGATCCTGATCATTTTATATGGATATGAAAATCAAACTCTCACTGCCTACTTAATGCCCTCTACTTATTTGATTTTTTTATTATTTACCTCTGAGACTATTGCTCACAAATATGTGCTGAATGTCTTCCAAATCTTTTTGGGTTGAAAACTTTGAAGTTTTAAGGTAGGGCACAACACAAGAAAGCTGACTTTAACAAAACCCCTCTTGTTCTGGAGTTTCACCTTGCTTGGCACCTAGATGAAGTCATGGAGAAGAGCAAATACCTGGGACTTCACTGCGCTCCACACGCTGCAGACAGATCTCAGCAGGACACCCAAGGCYACATTCCTGTGTTTTATTCCTAGTGCCTGGCAGGCTCTGGGCTGTGGATGGAAGTGAACACAGCGTGAGTCATCTTGGAGGAGAGGGAACTTCTGTGCTGGGAGTGGGAGGAAGCGTTTGGATGAGCTGGCGGGAGCTGTGCCTGCCACAGGACGCAAAAATCCCTCAAKAGTCCTGAACTCCACCACAGCAGAGGCCACAAATAATTCCTGGCTTCCCTTGACTGGTGGCTGTGCCACATCTCCCTGGTCAGTGTGGATGTTTTGATGGTCTTCTTTCAGCTGGTCAGCTCCTGATTGTGGCTTTGGGTTGTGGAGCTCAGGGCCACCTCTGATGTGGCAGATGTTTGGGGATGTGACTGAGGTTTGTGGCCASTTAGGGACAYTTGGAATGCCAAAGTGGATGTCTGYTAWGATCCACTGCATGGACTTCASGTCTTTTCATTARSTCTGTTTCAGGGTGGGCTGTACCCAGGGTATTTTTAGAATCCTARAATCATGATTGTTTATAAAGATCATCTAATCCAACCTCTGTGCTGTGTGCAGGGATGCCCTCCTCCAGGTGAAAGGACAGACAGTGTCTGGAGATGTTTATCAGAAGTGTTTCCTTTGCAGGTGCAGAAGCAGATCTGCATGATACAATAAGAAAATTTCCTGATTTATAAGGTGGGAGCTTGCAACACAGCACAATGGGGGAAAGAATCCCTTTAAATTACCCCAGCTGCAAAAATTCTCCTGGCTGCAAGTCTGTCCCAGTAACRACTCACCCATCACACATACCTGATGAGGAAGTGCATCTTACACCTTTGCACGTCACTTCTGATAATGAAGAGGGGCAAGGGGAATTGCCCTTGAGGCATCTTGGCTCAGTGGCTGGKGCATAAAATGAGGGCTCAGCCCTGTTCCTGCATCCCTGCTGTGTCAGGTGTTTTCTTCCTTTGTCTGCACCTTTCCATCCCAGGGGTTCTGCAGCTTCTCCCTCTGACGTGATGAAGAAGGAGCCATGCAAACACCAAAAATAAGCACTTCTCTCAGCTCAGGCTCTTTACTTCAGAAAAGGTGCTTTCATCCCTTGTGGCAGYTTGTCAGAATTAGAATCAAGTGACCTTAAATGTGTTTATCTTTTTATTATGCAATTAGCCACATTGTAATGTCCTGTGATTTCTTTTTGWGACTTAATCCTTGTAACTGAATTGSAGAGCTTTACTAGAAATAGACTCAATAGGAACTTGGGAATAGTAATAATTACAAACCTCCTGAGCTTTCCAGTCTCCCAAGTTAATGTTTTAATTAGCTATTGGTACTTAATTCACTCCTAGAGGCAGTTCAYTTAAACTGTTGCAAAATAATTGTAAAGTTATTTCAATCTTTGAATCAGAATATGAAATCGATGCCTAAAATATCTAGAAAGTTCATGCTTTTCATTCAYATTTACACAATGAGTTTCAGAGGGAAAAGGAAGAGAAAGATGGTTTTCATTTTACCCATAGTTTTTCAGTGCATCACCGAATAAATCCAGTGCTTAACAGCCCCACCTCCTGGTGAAATAGCAATGAGAAAACAAACATTTTACTGGCAATGTTTTCTGATCTAGCTTACATAATGGAAATGCTTTTGTTTTTCACTTTTGCATGACAGTTCTAGAGCATATTTAGAGCTTTCTCTTTCTTTTTTTTTTTTTGAATCTGTATTCCCTCTTTTATTCTCTCCCTTCACAAGGATATTATACTCTAATAATTGCTTTTCTCCTTAATGTCTCCTTTAAAACAGATGAAAAATACACTCTCTGACTTTTATACCTCCCCACAGACAAATTCAAAGCTAGAAATCATGAAAAACCCAACAGGATCTGCAAAGTTCTGTAGCTGCTCTTGGGTACAATGTCTCCAGGAGATGAAGCATGAGACCACAAGGAATTCCAAGGTGGTGTGAATCTTGGAGAATAAATTGTTATATGTAGGGAACTATTATCTAGCAGAGCATCTGCCCTGGGGAAGGACATTTCCCATGTGATTCTTTCCTGKGCTGAAATCTAGGGTCACATTTAATGTTTCTCTTCACAGTAATCTCCTAATAATTTATTCTGATACCTTTTATTCTCTTTCACTGATTCCTTGCTTCCAGAAACAGATTTATAAATTTTCTATAAACCCAAAATAGTTAATAACAGGAAGAGGGCTGCCAGCTTTTGGGAGATGAAAACAGCCTACATTCAATACTTGGAAGCATCATGAGGACAATGAAAAGGTCAGTGACTTCATTGCTAAACAGAGCATGCAAGGAAGGAGTGCAGCATGTGTGAGGAGAGGGGCTGGATGCTTCCCCGTGAGGAATCTTCAGTATAAATCATCAGCAAGTTCGATTAAGATCTGCCCCTTTGACTTTTCTGATTCAGTYTCTGCTTCAACCTCTGCACCACCTTTAGGCTTGCCAGCACCTCTCTCCTCCTGCCAGCCCACCTTTTCCCCAGCATCAGGATCCCAGTGCTGTGGCTGGCCCTGCAGCATTCTGCAGAGTGCTTTGCTGCCTTTGGAGCAGGGCATCTCCAGAGCAGGAATGACAGAATCACAGGATACAGAAAACAGAATACTCCTGGCCCTGCACAGGACAGCCCAACAATCACTCCATGTACCTGAGAGCATTGTCCAAAAGCTGYTGAACTCTGTCAGCCTTGGTGCTGYRACCACGTCCCTRGGGAGCCTGTTCCAGTGCCCAAGCATCCTCTGGGTGAAGAACCTTTTCCTGATATCCAACYTAAACCTCCCCTGACACAGCTTCAGGSCATTCCCTCAGGCCATGTCACTTGTCATCAGAGAGAAGAGATCAGTGTCTGCACCTTCTCTTCCCCTAATGAAGAAGCTGTAACTGCAATGGAGTTTCCCCTCAGTCTCCTCTTCCCCAGGCTGAACAGACCCAGTGAACTCAGCTGCTCCTCACATGACTTCTCATGGCCCTTTGTTGCCTTCATTTGGATGCTCTCTGATAGCTTTATATCATTTTATATTGTGGCACCCAAACCTGCCCCCCAGAACTCGAGGTGAGGCTGTCCCAGCCCAGAGCAGAGCAGGACAATCCCCTCCCTTGCCCGGCTGGTGATGCTGTCCCTGATGTCCCCCAGGACAGGGTTGGCCCTCCTGGCTCCAGGGCACTGCTGACTCTTGTTCAAGTTTCCATCAACCACAACCCTTTCTGGGGTGCTGCTTTCCAGCCCCTCATTCCCCAGTCTATCCCCACATCCAGGGCTGCCCTGTCCCAGCTGCAGAATCTGGCAGCTGTTTTTGTTACACTTCATACACGTGGTGGTTGCTCCTCACTCTCATTTTTCCAGGTGTCTCCACAGGGTCTCCATCCATCCACTTCCTGCAGCCTCCTGGRCAATTGGAGTCTGGTTGRGAAGGTCCCTKGCAGCAAGGTATTTCTTTTYCAGAATTAAATGCAAATTARACTTATCAGGGARAGCATTCTAAAGCAGTGCAGAGAGMAGGAAGATTGTGYTTTTACAGGTATCAGCTGGTGCGTTTCTAATGGAATCTGTCCAGTAATAATGTGTTTTAGTTTCCCCACTTGTCTGCTGAGTTAAAATGCCTCTCCTAAGGTTTTCCAATAATATGCCTTTAAATATCAATCAAGATCAAGCCTGAAGTTGCAACACAACCCATTAGCATGTTAGAGAAACATTCTCTGCTCCTGTCTGAAAGGGGCAAACAGCCCTGGCTGCAGTGTTTTGTTCCACATGATCGYTATTCTGCTTGCAAGATAACAAAACACTGCATTGAATTTCAGGTGCTGTTGATTGCTCTTGAGGTGGTTATAAAAAAATCAATTGTGGRGTTTTGTTTTAGGGAAAAGTGTAAGAGATGTAAAAGGACTACATGGCAGGATTTAAGAGGAAATGCACATGGTTGAGAGGCACAGGAATGCCATGGGGTTACGGTTTCAAAGATTGAAGCCCCATCCAGCCAGGTCCTTTCTGTTGTTCAGATCTCCCATCACAGGTTGCTTGAGGCTGCCTTGAGGAGTCTCCTTGCTTTGTTCACTTCTTTCCAATGTATTGACAGCTTTCTTTGGTTTGCAGTTCRTTCTGGTTTAAATAGTAAATTAAGTCACTGGGGAGGCAGAGGGAAGAGGAGAGGGAGAGAATATCTGTGCACATGCCTTAAGATTTAATTGAACATTTTATCTTGTTTAAAAGGTTACCTTCAAAAGGGAATAAATGAGAATGTTATTGAGATGTGGACTTCAGTTCTGCMAGCTTCTAAATACACAAACATACAAAACATTCTGGTGCTTAACTAAATTAGMCAAAAGGGGCTAATTTGATTCACCTCTCACAGAAGCAAACCCTGAGAGTATCCCACCTCATCTACTTTACCTACAACAATATCCCCAGTGCAAGAACCAAAATGAGGTCCATTGATCCAATTCAGTCTGCAGTGGTGGAGAATGAAAGCCATTTAGGACTGAAATAGTTGATTCTCCTCTCAGTGAGCACAACACAAWCCATTTTCACATCAAAGACTGGACTCTGAAAGTGTCACCAAAGATATTTAGGAAAAGACACTGCAAATGAAGGAAGCATCCTCTCATCTCTTTCTGGACTATTCAGAGAGACTGTAGCATTCCTTCCATTCTGCACTTAGCCATATGAATAAAAGAGGAATTKGTTTTTTCAGGCTGTCAGGGAAGAACCTTTTAGGGAGTACTAAGTTTACACTAAACCACTCTGCCAGTGCCTGGGGCTGGTACAGGGGTAATAGTGGCATAACTCAAAAATTTAAGGAATCCATTTGAAGGTTGTATCTAACTGAAGCAAAAAATAAATTCTGAAAAAAGAATGTAATTATCAGGATGACTTGTGATATAAAGTATCTGAAACACAAGAAGAAGAATAGTTTATAAATAATAAACTAAGAAACATATATATTTTTTCTCAASAGAGTGTGTATAATCTTGCCAAGTTAGTGATTAATAAATTGTTCATGAGCAGCTCACTGCAGTWTTGGACCTTTGAGCTGAGTTAGGTTACTACATGAAAAGTGTAGGAACTGCTATGTGGACCCAACCAAAGTAAAAATTTAATCAAAGCAATTGCTATGTGAGTGAATTCTGTTGCAAATAAACAATTCATGCAGTTTACTGTTACATGCTAAGTACCTTTTAATAGTTGCTTCCTAATATTCTTCTTTGGGCTTACTATTCCATTCACAGATGCTTTCTGTCATGAGTTTAAGTTGAATATTGACCTACTGAAATTTTTCACTGAGAAAATACAATTAATAAATTAGTTATTATCAATAATTAATGTATATAAATAATAGATAAATGTTAATAAATTAATAATACAGCCTGTAGGCAAGAATTGAAAGCAAATACCAAGTCAATTCATTCAAAGTGGAGAAAGTATTAAGGAGGATTAGGAGACCGGTGCTGCCAGTAGAGGTTTTTATGACTTTGAGGAAGCCCTGTCACTCAGGGATTTCTTTATTTCCACTTTTGATTCTACATTGACTTTGACTTATCTTACTGATCATTTTTTTTCAGCTCTTGCCCACTTCTAACCTTTTAGAGGATTCCCAAAAATCAACMTTTCCCTGTAAATMTAATGAGAAAACAGTAATGTTGGTRKAAATGCTAGTYAACTTTCMTCACCAGAGCAGAGAGGTTTTRCTATGAAGTCCCAAGGATAGAGGATCAAGAGTTGTGTTCAGCTGACTTTATATTTTTCATTTTTAAGCTTATGAAACAATTCCTCCAGAATTTCACACTGTGAGAGATAACAACAGGCTAAATTAAGCAATGCTTTGATGGTTTTAAGGAATATGGGTACTAGGAAAAAAATTCACCCTCCTTTCCAACCTGGASAGGTCTGTTTTCTTGGGTTTAAGGAACAAGTAATTTAAATAAAATTTAGATAAARACAATCTTTTTCAAATAGCTGTGTATCAGATAAAATTATCTTTCTTCAGGCTTCTCTGTATCAAAACAGGTAACGATGAAGTTTTAAGAAATGGCTGTTCCATTGCACTGTTGATTTTTTTCACTGGATGTGAAATCATGAAACCATGAAATCATGAGATCATGCTGGATTGCCATAAGCATTTCCTCATCATGTTGCCKTACATTAATTCAATCTATTAACTAAAAATTTTGGTTATTTTTCAGTACCAAAAAGAAGAATCTTTCTAAATATTTCTCCTCCAGAATGAAAAGTATACAGAGCCTGGCTTTGGACTAAGCAGACAAATGACAAGGGCAGAATATTGTAGAGAGAAAAGTAGCCTTGGGAGAGGCTGTTTGCAGCCCCACATCCAGCACACAAGTAAGGATCCGTGGTTATTTGAGCAAAACAAATTGTTTCAGGTTCTGAAGCCAACTGAAAACTTCTGAAAGGTGATCTGTGAAGTTTGCATTCAAAAATAAGGAYAGCAGAACTACAGTGTATCTTTTGAATGGCTCAACCAAGAGATAAMATCTTTAAATCTTCTCTAATTTAATTTCAAACAAAATTTAAAGGATTCAGGTAGAAACTAAGCAAAGAGAATTTTCCAAAGACTGGTAGAAATATATCTAAGGTATTCCTAAATGGAAAACCAAGTCAGTCTCAGGACATTCCTTCAGATGAAAATAGTTTCAGGCTGAAAGATTCTTAACTAATGGGTCTTATGGTTTTATGGTCTGAAAGAGGGAGTTAATAGTAGGAGGTAAAAGAAATTAAGTAGAGATACAGAAAACTGAAGACTCTTTCAGCAAAACCACATCTGTGCATGTGCAGTCATGGTCTCTGACAGCTCTTTTCAACCTGCAACATTTTGAAAGCTCTAGGACTTTTTTCTTTTCAGTCTAATGCTTGCTTTAAAGGGATGGGTAGTGTTGTGTGGCTTGTAGGCTGCATGAGTGAACACATTAAATGATTCAGGCTGCTCTGTGCACAGCATCTGTTACCTGTTTGCCTGTGACTGCAGCGGGTGACACTCCCTGGTGGGAGTGCCCAGATTCCTGCACCAGCCCAGGCTGTAACCAGCACTGGGTGACCCCATCAGTCCAGAGACCAATGGTCTGTGGGAGGGCAGCAGGAGGATTTCATTCCAGATGAAAGGATTGCCCAGATTATGTTTTTCTCTTGATGCCCGTGTGTTTCAAAGCTTGATTGTCACCCCCTGTTTTTAAAGCTTACTACAGTCAATTTCAAAGCCTGCTTCCCTTTTTGCTCAGCTCAGAAGAACCTTTCCTTTCACAAACATAGTCCATCCAAGTTGTGCTCCATGGCTTGGCTACAACATTGTGAGCCAGCTGCTGCTGTAATTACTAAAGGGCCTTGCCAGCTTTCCTATTTCTTACTTTCCTTTTTGATTCATTATTCATAGATAGAGAAAAGTAGCTAATCTAATCAAAATAYTAAGACTCTGACTGTGCTTTTTACTGCCTCTTTTTTTCCTTTCCAACATTTCAGAAAAGCTATTGCTGTTTTATAACAAATGTCTCATTGCGACAGTCAAAAACTAGAGAAGGCAACACGTGTTCCTATTCTGTGCTTGAGGGAATTATCTTCTAYGTTTTCTCCTTTCTAGGAAATTCCTCTCCATTCTTTTCTAAAAAGAGAAGATTAACCACGAAGGCAGGTGCTAGGCAAGAAATAAGCAAGCACACAAGTGTTTCAGAAAAGAATGTTGGGTGATTTCCACTGAACTTTTTCTCACCTGACTGTTATTCCTTCTTTCATAACCCCATGTGAATCAGTATTTACTGCAGACACTCTTTTATTTGGAACAAATTCCTCAAAGTTTGCAAGAAAAAATGGACTATGTCTTAATGYCGTGAAATAATTGCTTTCAAACCTTACTAGAATTATTTGAATGGGTGAATTAAACTTAAATAGACTTTTTGTATGATGGCAGCATATGGAAGGGCAGCATATCCTCTTTTCCCTGTGCAGTGGAACGTGTTCTCTCAAAACCAGAAAATTTAATTTTGAAATGCTAACCACAAGCTCTTACATTCTTTTAGACACAAACACCTCTCTATAAAAGATATTATTATTTTTGTTGCATTTGTTGATACCATCCAAAATCAACACATCTTGGATTTGAAGGATGTTTATGTTGGTACAATCATTGTGGCTCAAGTAAAACACGAATGATCTTGAATCAACCCTCCAATCTTCTGCTGCCCTCATGCTCACACATTTTGATGCAGTGCCTAGAAAAACAGATGAGCAAGCTGGAATCAGCAAGAGATTTCTGAGCTATCCCTAATGATATGAAYGGTGTCCAGCATGACAAGAACTCAATCCAGAAGTGGGAGTATTGGTATAACCATCAGTAATTAACCAATTCTGAGTGTTTCAAGTACCCTACAACACCTGACAGTTGTAGATATACAACTAGATCTGTGATATTTATTCTGTAGTGTTAGTTGTTCCCTGCTGGAGGGTGATTTTATTTCTGGAAAACTGATACCTTGACCATGGTCTGATTGACCTAGCACCAAAAAAGCATCCCTTGTTCCACTCGCAGAGAAAGTGAGCAATATTTCCTGGTAAAGCTAATTCTGTTGATTCAATCTGAGAAATGAACACTTTTCTTTAGGTACAGACTATTTTTCTTTATGACTCCTTTACAAGATCATGACCATTCACCCAATGAGCTCTGCCAGGTCAAGGACCCAGAGAAGTTCCCTGGTGGCACGCTCTCCACAAAGATGGAGGTCAGTCTGTCTGACATCGGTACTGATCAATTCTGTCATTACTCATTCACCTCCTGCATCCTACAGCAGCTTTCCAGGCTCACACAGGAAGTGCGGAGCAAAACCAAGGATTTAACAAAAAAATAATTTTTATTTCTGTTTCAAACTCTGAACCAGAAAACAAGAATTTCTCTTCTTGAGCTGTTTCAAAAGTGTGAGTTTCAATAGCTTGGGTTCTTTCACATATACAATAAATACAATAGGAAATGGAAACTGGAAATGAAGATTAGCATTCCTACTACTGAAATGAAGATTAGCACTCCTACTACTTACATTTGTTTCCATTCTTTGTCTTCAAGATGAGAAAAAAATCTAATACTGCTTTATAATAAAAACAAAACATTTACTATAAGCAGCAAACTTTGGGGGGAATAAAAGACAAACCTTAAAAAKACCATTAAACCTTCCTAGCTGGGCTTCCAGTATTTTGGTTGTTTTTTCCTTTTTTTATTAGCCAATATTATCCAATATTCCAATATTGTTTGCTGGGTTGTAAAATTCTGTGCAAGTTCTCCCATCCACTAAACACATCTTATAAACAACTTTTGAACCATTAATGCTCTCATCTTCAGTCAGTGGCACCTTATAAAATCATCCTATAGCTTTTGTGCAATGAGTGTAAGAAAGGGCAGTTCTCCAATACAAAACAAGGATGGAAACCTGACAACAATAAAATTTTCAAATAATGGAGAAAATTCACTGGGAAGTATTAATTGATTGTGCTGTTCCTTCATCTAGAGGTGCGTATAAATTAGATAAGATTGACAGAAAGATGTTATCTTTCATTATGCCATCTACTACAGGTGGAAAAAAGGCTCAGTTATTAATCTATCAGCCCTTTTTCATGTCAGCTCTTCATGTTATGTTGTTAACTTCCACATCATCGYGGCAATGCCATTATAACCCAACTTCCTAAGGATATTGCATAGCCAAGATTAATTATTGGCACTGTACTGCCCACTTTAGTTTGGTGAAGGTATGAGGTCTTACAGGCAGAATTACTCAGCTCTTGGTGCTCTGTGTCCAGCTGGAGTTTATTTCAGTGACACAAGTAACTACTGACATAAAGCAAAGGAAAGATTTGGAGCTGCATGCAGAGAGGAAACAGGAGTTCTAAAGAGATTTTATTTCTCTATTTATTWCCTCTCTCTTGAAATCAAAGAGCTCTAAAGAAGGATTTAAGATTTACCATAAATCTATGAAAGCAAATATTGGTCAACACAGAAAATAATTTGTATTTGTGGATGTACTTGTGYGAGCCTACCCTCTGCAAAGCTTATTGCATATTTGTTTGCATCTGAACTGGCTTAACTATTCCATTATTCAATTGTACCATTTAAATATGTGGGTTGATCTGTGCTAGAAAATCTTTGAAATTTGTTTTCCTCAAAATGTGGGCACTGGAGCATTATACAACACTCCAAGTGATATGAGAAAATTAGATTCAGTCTTGTGAGCCTGCTTGCTTTGAATGAAATTCTGCTGTAAATACAAGAGTCAAATGTGGTTGGGAGAGTGTTTTTACTGCAGATCTGGYCTGTTTTGTATTTGTTGCTGAACACACATAGGCAGAAGAATTCATGCTGCACTGCAGTAAAACCTAAAATGTCATTAGAATATATGTGTGACAGCAGAAGAAAGAATCAAACTCCAGGATTTTTCCATGAAAAAAATAAAGACATGAAAATTAAATAAATGACCTTTGCATTTGACTTATTTGKTTATGGATTTTGCATAGAATCAAAGAAAACCATTGTTTTAATTCACTTATCCTCATACAGATGCATCCCAGTGGTGCCTTATAACCTTTCTAATGAATCCCTTCTTCTGTCACTACAAGACCTGAATCTGTCAAATATTTTTTATTCCTATTCTATATTAAAATATCCTAGTTTCAGCACAGATTCTTTTTTCTTTTCCTCTGAACCATAATGATTTATTGATGGTSACCAACACAGTGACTTATTTCCTTGCTAATAATTGAATATTTGCAAGACATGGTGAAAGTTTGGAGAAGGGGAGAATGCTCCTGAAAGGAGATCAGTATTAAATGAGGACAGCTATAGCAAACCCTGAGATTGGCCACTGTGTTTCAGTCCTTCCTAGCTCTCAGTCATGCACAGATATTCACCCTCTAATGAAGCAGAAAGGGGGAAAGATATGTTTCCTTGCCCTTTCCACTCACTCCAGCATAATTCCATTTTCAGTTAACTGTTTCTTGAAAATTACAGTATAGTTTCCAGGTGCTCCAAAGCTTGCCCAAATGATATATAACTGTGAGGCTGAAGCTGCCACATGGAACAATTTATATTTCTAGCTTACCTACACCCATTCAAACAGACAAAAAGAAATCTCACTACATCCAAATGCCAATCTGGGAAGAGGAATGCTAACCAGAGCACAGAAAGGTAGAATTACATCCTGAAAAGTCACTGATTCTGACATTTTCATGCAGAAGTCAACCAGTGGAAACCTTAAATTGGATGCCATAGGTAATGTACATTAGAAGGAATTTGTTCTGGCTAGTGAGGAGGAGAAACAGAAATACCTTTTTAAAATTTGTTTTCTAACTTAATTTATTTTTCACTTCCGTACACATCACAGGAGAAAGTAAGAGGGGAACATTGTATCCTGATGTGGCTGTTAGACTGGGGAAAACTGGAACAGATACAAAAAATTGTTATAAAATTAATTAGAGGGATGAAGTGTTTTCCTTCCGGAGGGAGACCTGAAGAACTGAATCCGCTCTGCTTTTCAAAAGATGATTGAGAGATGAATTGATTACAAAATGTTTGCCTTAATGAGGATAAAACAGAACTCTTTCATCTAGTGGAGAAAAGCGTAGCAAGAATGAATGACTACAAGCTTCAGCCACACAAATTGAAACAGGAAATTTGGCACATATTTGGAAATGTGAAGTTGATTAGGCAATAGTTTAAAATTCCTAAAGGAGAAGCTGCACGCTTTGGTTACTGTTGGATGATAAGTTAAACAGGACACGATTCTGCTTGTTGGTGTATGTGGTGGTGTCCATCTACCCCACTGCTGTGTCCATCTACACCACTTTGTCCATCTACACCTTTGCTGTGTGCATCTACACCATTGCTTTGTCCATCTACACCTTTGCCGTGTCCATCTACACCATCGCTTTGTCCATTTACACCATTGCTGTGTCCATCTACGCCACTGCTGTGTCCATCTACCCCACTTTGTCCATCTACACCTTTGCTGTGTCCAACCACATCATTGCTTTGTCCATCTGCGCCATTGCTGTGTCCATCTACATCATTGCTTTGTCCATCTGCACCATTGCTGTGTCCATCCACACCACTGCTTTCTCCATCTCCTCCTTTCCCCCAGCCATCCCTGTCCTTGGATGTCATTAAGACTGTTTAAAAGACACATCTGGAAGCTCATATTTGTGAATTATCTTTTAAAAAAAAGGGTTTTAATCAAGATTTTTTGAACCTTGGTCCTTCTTCACCTTGCAGTTTATGTGGCATAAGACCATATTTTATGGGATTTGGTTCAAACTTTGGGTTTGATGTGACAGCAAGGCCATGGTTTGAGATAATCACCCCTGTCAAGCTGCAGGCCAGTGCCATGGGCACTTCCTTTGTTACCTCAATTCTATTTGTACCCACTGACATCCGGACAAGACAAGAAATGAAACAGTTGGCCTCAGGCAGCAGAGGGAGAGCTGTGCAAGCTCCCCACTGGTGATGTGATCAGTGATGGGCTCTRCTGCGCTGGAGGTTTTGAATTTCACTGTTGTATAACCAGGTTCAATGCCAAGTCCCTTTTTCTTGAGTATCAGCTGGTGGTAGGCTCTCCTTTAGAGTGAACCAAAAAAATCCCTCTGAAAAAGCCACACTAGTGTGGTCCAGATTGCTCCAAGGAACCTCTCCTAAGGATGAGACTGGGGCTTGCAGAACTGAACTTACGACCCTCTAACACTATCCCAGCTGATTTTCCATGCCACTGCATCATTATGCGTTCTCATGTCACACCCTAGGTATTCCAGACACTGAAAATAGTGTTGTAGGACCATGGAGGCACGTGGGATTTTTCCAAAAATTATGGAATAAGCAATTTCACTGCAGAGAGGCAGCCCCCAGCTGCGAGTGGTGACTGCCCTGCAGTACTTGACCTGTAGATCAGGTATTATTCCACAGAGTGGACACATTTAAACAACATATGCAAAACCATCTGTGCTATGTTGAAAACACCAAAATTACTCGAAAGAGAGAACATCTACAACTGCTCCTGCAAAGAGAGTCTGTGAGAAAGACAAGTTTGTTAATGACAGAGTTTGTTAATGACAGAGTTTGTTAATGACAGAGTTTGTGTGCAGCTTTCAGCTGGGATAGAGTTCATCTTTTTCCTAGCAGCTGGTGCAGTTGTTTCAGGTTGAGAAGGAGAATAATGTTGACAAAATCAAGATGTCTTGGTTGGTGCAGAGCAGTGCTTAMYCTGAGCCAAGGACTTGCAATGTCTCATGTTCTGTGAGGGAGCAGGTGCACAGGAAGGCAGAAAGGAGAATGGCCAGAACAGGAGACCCAACTGGCCAARGGGATACCCCACACTACAGAATGTYATGGTCAGGGTATGACATGGGAGGAGCTGGCCAGGAGCTGCTGATCACTGCTCAGGGTGAGCTGGGTGTTGGCAGGTGGGTAATCTGCAATTTTATCATTCATCACTTGATTCTATTATGTCTCCTTTTCCTTGATAATAATAATAATAATAATAATAATAATAATAATAATAATAATAATAATAATAATAATAATAATAATAATAATAACAACAACAACAAGTATTCTAATAATAATATTTAATATTATTTTTAAAATTTATTTCCATTCATTATCTTTTCTAATCTGAATTCAGGGCTTTTACCAGTTTCTGAATCTTCTCCCCATGCTACCATCCCATCAGCAGCGCAGGGTAGGGAATGAGCAAGCAGCTTGTGGCACTTGGTTTCTGTCTGGTGTTAAACCATGGCAGGCGTCACCACAGTAAGGACATCCCAAAAGGAAAAAAAAAAACATATTGAAGCTGAGCATTCCAATACTTTCCTGAGGTCAGTAATTTCTTGCAAGAAATTAATATCACCTAGAACTCCWTGGAAAAGATGGCTACCATAAAATTGCATGATTTATCACCTGTGTAGATCAGAGTYGCATGATTGGGATGGATGATACCTGAGCTTTTTTTCAGGTTTTGTGGGGTTTTTTTCAACATTTTGTCATCTCTTATACATTTTCAGTCATTCAGACAGATCCTATGTGCTTTGTCATCCTAGACTGGTATGGCAGGGGGAATAAAACAGAATAAGGTATCAGATAGCAACGCTGCATTGCCAGGCAGGTCCCAAAACAGATTGCTCAGAGTCTGGGGGGGTCTCCCTTTCTGAAGATATTYAAGAACCATCTGGATACAATCCTGTGCCATGTGCTTTAGGATGATCTTGCCTGAGAAGGGAAGGTTGGACCAGATGACCCACTATGATCCCTTCCAARATGAATTATTCTGTAATTCTGTGAAAATGCTAGGATTTTATGTTTATTATCCTACAGATGCTTTMATGTCCAAGAATTTAGCATTTCTTATAAATGCATGGGTTTCCTGTGACTGTGATAGTACATGTTTTCTAAGTTTCTCTTGATAAAACAAAATTCAGTATAGAAAATGATTGACAGTGTCATGAAGTCAGCAACAAGAAGACTCATCTATGAAATGATAAAGGTGTCACTGGAAGTGTCATGATTTCTGCAGAWGGAATTTCAAAGCACTGAGATGCCAGGACCTGCAGGTCTATGCCAGAGGAAAACACTAAATTATGTAAAACAAAAACAAGCTTTATTTCTTGAATCCTGCAYATGTACAATTTCAAGTTACAGACCACAGCTAAGATTCCCCAGAAAAAAATAATATCCAAGGATTCCTATCCACACAGTTCCTGTAGGTAAGTAAATGAACTGCAGCTRGTGAGAAGGTGCAGGCATTTCCAGTGGGTTTTCATGGCCCCATCCTGCTGTCATCTGCTCCCCTTTCATTTTGCAATTATGGTGCAAACAGAAGAATGCAAATGTGAGTGCAGTAAAGCCGAGGTCAGATTTGACTCTGCAGTAATGACTCTATCTCTACCTCTAAGCCACACCTGCTCAGTCCAGACCTTGAGAGGGTCTAATGAGGCATGAGGTGGCCTCTGGACCAGCCAAGCAGCATCAGCCAAGACAGCAGGTGGTGGCAGGAGGAGCTGCCAAGCATTCAGGGTGGCAGCTCTGCTGGTCAGTGAATGCCAGGCACACTCGGGCTCCTTGGCACGGTGGGAGCTGAGAGGCAGCTGTGGAGGGCTCTGCTTCATGAACTCAGCCAGGCCAGCTGGTGTCAGATGTGCTAGACCACTCTCCAGTGCCCYATGATCCTTGCAGGGCAGTGGAGTGAAGCTGAGATGGATCTCAGCTTGGAAGGACGGGCAGAGAATGCTGCCAGCTGCATGTGGGGAACTGCACACAGCAGAGCCTGTTTGGACCTTCCCTGTGTTTGCCATCCAGAGAAAGTCTGGGCTAACACTGATATCTGTGAAATTCTGCAGAGATCTGTCCTCCCAGAGCCCCTGACTGGCACAGCAGAGAGAGTCAAAGGTTACCAGATACCAGCTAATAAAAGCAATCTTTCTGTTCTCAACTGCACTTTCATGTTGGTCATGAAAACACATTGCATAACAGAGAAGCCAGGACAGATGTCCGTGAATGTTGCTTTTATTTTTCTTCACCATCAGACCTTCTTCATTTGTAGTACAGATCCAGCAATGATATCATGTGTTGGTATCTTCAAATCAAGTTCGGATGACTTTTTGAAAGAAACATTTTTTTTTGCCAGATGCACCAGATTCAGTGCAGAGATAGCTAAATTAAACATTATGATTGAAGAAAAAATTATTACCCTACTCACGCCTTTTAACCTAATACTAAGTGCACCTTTGGTTTTTATTTCAAACTGTGCAATATTTGATCTGTGCCTCTAAAATTTCAAAGAAAAGAAAAATAGAAACAGGACTTGACTAGACACAATAGCACGAACACCTCAATGTTCTTGTACATCCCAGATATCAGTATTTTTAAGATAAACTCATATTCAGCTTATGTTTGGGGCTGTTTGTTGTGGGGTTTTTTAATGACTGGCCTGGCAGAACAGCTCTGCCAAGGAATACACTCTGACAGATTTGAGAAGGGAGAAGATAATTGTGCCGAGAAAACAGAATTCCTGTTTGGTGGGAAAAAAATGTAAGACCTTTTCAACAACCCAACTTACTACATTTATCAAGTAGAAAGATGAACAAGGGATGTTAAGCAATCTGAAATAAGAAGTTTTATTGGAAATACAAAATTAAGGAGCAACATTGCATTTGAATTCCTCCTACCAGCACCTCACTTTTTAACCAATACTACCAATGGGACACCTTCCTGGGAGAGGTGCCTGTCCCCTCATCTACTCACTGAACCTCATCTCAGGGCAGACAACGAGCTCTGGAATTAGCTATAAAACAAATCCAAGCAGATTATCCATTTGCTTCAATATGTGCACTGGCTGCCTGTGGCTTCAGCCAGTAATGTCCATATTTCTTTAGAATCTTTCCATGGTTGCAGAGCCACAGGCATGACCTTGTAGAACTTGTACTATTAATGAAATCATTAGTCTTGTCACAGCACTGATCCTTAACTTACAGACATTTCAGCTTCCTAGGTTCAGAGTCATTCATGCAAATGACAGCATGACACAGAAACGCAGTGGCTGCTCATTCAAAGAATAAAAAAAGCACATTTAATTTCAATGAGAAGAAGAAAGTTCTTGTTTTGACACTCCTCCAAATATAAAGCCTTTTCAGTTCTTCTYTTCTTTATTAAAGCAATAGATCATGACATTTAAACGACTGATGAAAGAAYATATTTTACTTTTATTTTTCTGTTATTGAGGATTAATACGAGTAATGATCWTAGAGATACACTGATTAAAAGTACTCTATTCCCATAAATAGCACTGGTAGTCCTTGTGTGAGCAGGGAAAGCTTCATTGCATGAAGATTTCATTTTATTATTTTKGTATATTAGCATGATTTATAGAAARGGCAAAAATGCTGAGAAATGGAGATGGAACACAGGCACAGTAGGGAGATGGGAGGGAAATTTGGTGATTTGTGCCCTCTCCTCAGAAGCTGTGAGAAACAGTTGTGATTAGAGGGGCTCCAGGTCAGATCTGTGTATGGGATTTGCTGCTTGACTTCAGAGAGTGTGGTTCATCCAGATGGACAGACTCTTCTGGTATATAAAATGATTCAATATGTAAAACAAACATTCCAAAGACATAAAGGCCTGYCTTCTCCTGATTTCTGAAAGAGTAATCCATCGAGCTGACTATGTGGAAATGAGCTTTAAAGTTGCAGCCTTTTCTGTAAAACATGCACATGTAGAGTTAAGTACAGCAGAATTTGTGATTTCACTGTCTCCTGGTTAGGATTTGTGCACAGACTGGGCAGCTGGATTCATCTATCCATGGAGAATCATTGGCAAGCCTGGCTGCCTCCAGACTTTGCTCTGTGATTCTGTGGGCCGGTCTTTCCTCTTAGGGCTGTGTGGTTATTTATAGAGCAGTGGCTGAGACTGGGGAACCTCTCTCTGTGAAAAGCCATGGCGAGCAGTGGCGGCTCAAAGCATTGTGTTTAACCTTTTTGGCTGTGAGGGCTGATGGAAAACTGAGCTTTAACAAGCCTTTCTGAGGAGAAGTCATGTTTATTTTTCAATGCAACTTTAATATTGGAGTACAAAATTTTCTAGAAATTTAGATGCAATAAGTAAGAGTTCTGTGTTGCAGAATTTTGTCAGAGTATCTTTGTCAGAGTATCTTACAGTAACAGTGATCCCATTGCATCATTCCAGTTTTCTCTGAAAACTGCATCTCCTGTGGTTCACTGAAGCTGGGAAGATCCAGAAAACACTGATAAASACTGTGTGATCCATCAGTCAAGACATAAAATAGCCTGCTAATGTACAGCAAAGAAATATACACATGTCAGTTCTGTGAAAGTTCTAACKGTTAAATACCCTGGAAATTCTTCCAAACTGAAATATTTCTGTTTTCTGCAACTATGTTTATTCTTATAATTTAAAAATCAAACCAAGSCAAATGAAACAAAAATGTCCAAACAACCAAACAACTGAAAACTTTTAYAAAATTAATGCAGATGTTGTAACAGGCAAAGGGA
This sequence comes from Malurus melanocephalus, assembly GCF_030028575.1. NCBI lineage: Eukaryota > Metazoa > Chordata > Aves > Passeriformes > Maluridae > Malurus > Malurus melanocephalus. Next base: position 67,150 of record NW_026623802.1, on the reverse strand, counting down.
CAGAAGGAAAACAGAGGTAAAATACTTGGAGGGGTCTGACCCCGAGATTGAGTTTATTTTCAGGAACTCTTCATTGCTTGGGAAACTGTTGTGCTTCAGAAGCTCTGTGACTGGAAGCAAAGTAGAGGGAGGCACCAGAGCAGCCTGTCAGGATGGAACATTAGTCACGCCACAGTCTGCGCTTAAATAATTCCCATGTGTGCAGCTACACCAAGTTAAAGGTACTGGGTCTTATTTTCTGCTCTGCTAATAGTTTCATGAAACCTTTGAAATTAAGGAATTGTGCTAATGTATTATAGAATAAAGTTAAACCCTCTTCCTTCATCAAAAAAACCCAACTTGTAATTGGCAACTCTGTACCTTTAAACCCATGGATCAACCTTTGCATTTTACTTGGGGAAAATAATAAACTGTGATTTCTCCTATAAGCCTGCAGCCATTTGGGAGAGAGAAGCAGAGATCAACTGTCTTTGCAGAGCATGTCAGAGGAGTTTGTGGCAGCAAGCCATAGCAAGGAGGTTAAATAAAACCTCCATCACGACATGTTTTGTTCATACCACCAGAGAGATATCAATATTAAAATTAGCAGGTCATTATCCTCCTTGGGGAATAGGTGTAAAGTTTGCACTCATAAAAGTAGCTCTTGAAGGATCACATGAACAGTAGAGCTGGGCAAAAAAAAAAAAAAAAAAA
>NW_026623802.1:23552-66237 GCF_030028575.1 Malurus melanocephalus | reverse complement strand
TTTCTCCTTGTGTGTGCATCCTCACCTGTTCCCAGGAAAACAACCAAAGGAATTTGCAAGGAAGGGAATGATTTTTTTGATTGTCCCAGGGTAAGATGGGGAATGTAGAGATCAATGGGACAAGTCAGGGGAAACCTGAGAGWGAAGGACTCAGTGTCTCAGCAACATCACCCTCACCTCAGCTGAGGACACCGTTTTGTCATCTGACTTCCATCCCACCTAACGGTAATGTTCAGTTGTTTACCCCACACCTTTTCCCTTCACTCAGCCTTTATCCACTTCCACATTTTAATGTTTTTGTCTGCTTACTGCTGCTCCAGCAAAACTCTGCTCTAAAATGTTAAAAAATGGCAGTCAAATGATAAAATCAAAGGTCGTCTGTGATGCAAACAAGGTATTTTTCCAAACTTGTCTCAAATCCTAATGTTTATCTGTTACCACCTSTGCTTCCATCTTGACCAGTCAGATAATAACACCCTGTAAAACAGCCTCTTCTGTTTGCATAGAAAGCTGGATTTGACTTTAAAGCACGGATAAAGGTCTTTACATCAGTGGAGTTGCTAAGCTACAAAGTTTAGCTGGTACCTTAAGTTTCAGGTGTTTTTATGAAAAATAGCTGCTTAGGATAAGTGCAGCATGGAGTCATGGTCCCACTCTCCTTCAYAGGGCCAGACATGGKCAYAGGACACYCYACAAAACAGCAAACCACAGCAGCATCTTTTAGACTGTCAGAAAAGGTTTTTTTTGGACACCAGCAGAAGATTCTCAAATCTCTTTTTGCAGGGACAAAAGTCAATACAACTATTTACTTTACCCCCCCACAGAACAYCATTTCAACATGCAACACAACCCCACTGCAAATGTTTGAGACCAAGAACACAGAGAAAGGAGGAAGTGTATGTACCTATAAATAATATCACACAGAATAGCTAAGGTAAAGAAAACAGCCAAGATGAGGAAAGACAGATGAATCCTCAAGATACAAAGCTCAAGACAAACAGTAACTGTTAAGATCTAGGATAAGAGCATTACTCAGGCTGATTATCATATAGCTGTCTCCTGTGAGAGCTATTTCATCTTATTCTGAGGTATTTGACGCTGGCCCGAGTCCATAAGTGGATAAATGAGTTGACAAATGTTGTTTCTGACATTGTGGTAAATCTTATGTTCCACAAGCAGGACAGCTGGCAGGTTTTGAGACAGTCTGCTGGATTAGACTTTATTCACACAAATCATTGCAAAGAGGCTCTACTATGAAGTATTGCTACATCACTCCTCTAATGTTATGCCAAGCTTCTTGAACTGTTTTTTTTTGTTTTTTTCCTCAAAGGAGAGAATCCTGAACTCCAATGAATCTTGATTAAATTAGATGTGGGCATGTTCTTGTCTAKAAGGAAGATTTCTTGACTGAAAACACAGTGGAATATTTCACTCACACCTTTAATCTCAACATCCTTTGCTGCTGGGGCAGGTTTTCAAAGACACATGTGAGAWGCATGATAAAGAATAGCACCTGCACTGAGTAACCTTGCAATAAATTGTGAGCTGTTTTATCACCAGGAAAAAAAAAATTATTTTATTTTAAAATCTTGATTTAATTMATTTACGTACTTTATATATATGCTATTTTTCACAACCAGGGCTTTCTCTTCTTTTTATTTTGTACCCCAAACATTTAATTTTACTTGTTAAAACTCCTTTTTGTGTGTCTGTATGTGCGTGTCTCTTTATAATTTTTCTATTCTTCCCACGCTGTATTTTCTCCTGAAATCTACTTTACATTTTTTCTCCTGAAATCTACTTTAAACTATGCCAGCTTTCTTTGCTGTTAAACATTTTTAGATCTTTCTCATTGTCGCAGAGTCCTTTGCAAGTTTCTGATTCCCTGCTAGAAAAGACATTTGAGGATTTTTCTTTTCTTTTCAACACTTCATAGAAAAGCCAAAAAGCGCAGGCACTGATCAGGAAGAAAGGTCAGTTGTTAATAAGAAAGGTTGCATTACAAATTCACTTTTACTCAGCAGCGCCGCACCAATCGCAGCAAAGGACACGGCAGCATGTCAGCTCTGCTTTTGTCCTGAAGGATGTTCCCTCCTGCTATAAAATCTCTCTATGTAAATAAGAATTCTTGGATGGCACAAAATTATTTAAAACAGACACAGAGGTTAGTAAGCATCTTAAAATATATAATAAAAATGTGTTTTGGAAAATAGGCAGAGGAGACCCCATCTGGGGTGCCCAGCAGAAGGACATGGATCTGCTGGAGTGAATCCATGAAGACATCAGAGGGCTGGAGCACCTCTCCTRTGAACCAGACTGAGGGAATTGGGGTTATTCAGCCTGAAGAAGAGAGGGCTTGGAGAACGGAGTGCTTACAGCAGCTTTCCAGCACAGGAACAGGGCCTATGAGAAAGATGGGGACAAATTTTTGCAAGGCYTGTTGTGATAAGACAGTGGATAATGATTTTAAAGAGAAGGAGGGTCAATTTAATTAGATATAAGGAAGATGCTTTTTACCAAAAAATCCCTGGCACAGATTGCCCAGGGAGGTGGTAGATACCCCATGCCTGGAAATATTCAAGGTCAGGTTGGATGGAGCTTTGAGCTTTGATGGAGTTGAAGATTCCCTGGTTCATTACAGGAGGGTTGGACTTTGACTTTTCAATTTCCTTCCAACTCAAACTATCTCATGACTCTAACAGAATTATAGTTTAAGTGCTTTGCTGTRGAGTGCAGACACATAAGAGAAAGTTCAGGGTCTGGTATCATTTATGATGGATACAGCAGGAGATGGGGACATAAGATCTGGACCACTTTTTTGTTTGATTATTTTGCTTTTTTCTTCACCCGATCTCATGTGGTCTTGGGATTGCTGGGTAACTTGCTGTGCCTTGGGTTCTCCTTCCTAATTGCTGTTTTCSGATAAGTTGCATAGACCTGTGACTTTTCCAAAGCAAAATGAAACAACAGGAAAATGCGTTTAAAATTGGAAGGGCTTTAGAACAATTAAAACACATCTCAGTTGAATTTAAATATTATTCTCCAGGCTTCCAATCAAAGCTGCACCCCCTCTTTAATCCAAGTTCAGGTCAGTAGAATTTTCATCACAGAACAATCTGGAAAAGAAATCTCTGAATTCAACACAAGAAAGTTTTAGTGWTTATAATATTCCCAGGAGGGGGAATGGAAGGAGTGAGGGTGGTTGTAGTCCCAGTTCACCTTCCATTCCTATGGTGCAATGGCCTTCCAGATGTGATTTATAAGCAGCTAAGTTACTCTGCAACCCTGTTAAAATTTWATCTTCAAAGTTATCTCTTTTTTCTTCTTTGACTACAAGATGTTCTCATTATCAATATATCAGCAACCTCCACATAAGCTTTGTGGTACTGTGTGTTCTTTAAGAGTGCACAGTGACAGATTGATCATGATGGAAAGAAGGAAGAGAGGGAGAAAARRAGGGAGRSAAGGAAACAGGGAAGAGAGGAAAGAGAGAAGACAGTCAGGCAGGCTGGTGAGAAACTAGTTAAATAAAAAATACCAGCAGTAAGAAACAGTTTCTCATGCTTAGTTCTGCAAAACATCTGAAGTTTATAGGTAAATTTGCTTTCATTCCAGCAGCACTAGGTACAAGATCTGGTGCCTCATGTGTGTGTCTCTTCACAGAATGGCAGGGTAAGGGGATAACTGCTGTTTTATCCAGGAATTATCCTCCTAACAAAATATATCAGTTATTCTCCCCGCTTTACAGTCATTCTAGCACATTATATCAAAACATGGCTGTGAATTCCAGTGTCTAAAATTATATGACAGTGATMATTTCCACATCTGGGGCACTTCTGGAGTTCCTCAGATGCTTGCACTTAAATTTGAGYACACATGGAGTAGATCTGATGGTTGTAAGTGAGACCCAATGAGAGCTGAGGGCTCATGTAGGGGCACATGGAGAGCTCTCTGGCTGAGTGAACAATTGGCTGATGCATATTTACTACATTTGGCTTTAGATCTCTCTCTTCTTTTCTTTGTTTAAATGTTGAAAATGTACAGTCTGGTTGGCAGTGGACAGAGATGAGTTCAGAGGCAGATCTTCCTGGTATTGTCTGTCCTGTCCCGTGATCCTACTCAGCACATCATGGCACACCTGCCTGCGATGGTGTCCTGCTGAATCTGCAGTGATTTMTATTCCCAATTATAGGAGCTGGAGAGCAGGATCCCTGCACTGCAGCAGGTAAAAAGGTTGTTTTTATCGGGTCAGACACGTAGGAAGCTCTCCCTCATTTCCATTTCCTATCTTCTCCTCTATGTATGTTAAGAACAAATAAAATTTTTAATATAGAAAGCAGCAGTTCACAAGGTATAGGAATAATAAATTCTTAAAGTATGTTTTTCTTGCYCATATATACAAATGCCTCTTATCTTTCTATGTATCAAGGGATAGAAATGCTACCAGTCCCTTTGCTCATTTAAAAGACCATTCAATGACCTACACTAAACATTGTCCAGGCCATGGAGTTTGACCCAGAGGCTTCTGCATTGAGCCCTGTGCTCTGTGTGAGCAAAACAGGGGGAATCAAACCTATCCAGCTCTCCCCAATGCTCCCAGAACACTCACTGGCTTTTTGGGCCACAAGAGGAGCTGCACTAAGCCCACTGTGCTGTGCTCACACCTCCATGGATGCAAACTCTGCATTCTCATGGCCTGGGAATCACCATTCAGAACGGCTGAGCTGACACTCAACTTTCAAAGCACATTGTCTTTGCTATCTTATTTAAAAACACRAAGCAAAACAAGATATCCTTATTTCAGTTATCTACACATCAATCCCAAATCACCTGTGGTGCTTGGTTAAGAGTCTTGAGGATGGAGGCACTGCTGAATGGCTGCTGCAATCCCAGCCAAGTTCAGGTTTATCAATAACCTGTTGTGTGTGGAGAAAAAAACTGTATGGGAAGGGCAGAGACTGTGAGGAGAGACATGAGTCTGAAAGTAATAATAAGAAGCCTTTGGGTAATGTTTAATTATATTTTCACTCTGCATAATTTATAATAGCTTTTCTAATATACTGAAGATATTCAGTCAGAACTATTGTTGCTTCCTCATGGAAAGCATAAAATTATAATCATGCTCCTCTTTCATTAATAGAAATAGCATGCAACAAAATTGTTTCTAGGTTGGGGTTTGTTTTATTTTTGACATTCAGGGAGACTGTCATTCAAGACTAAAAAGCCAATGACATACAATGTAAAAATTATTTTGTGTCACTGAAAATATATAAAATTACAGATTTTACAGCTTCTTTATTTCATTACTTCTGTTCAGAAAAAAAATGTGATTTTAAATTATATTAAGAATTTACAAATTCATGATACACTTGCTACATGTAGATAAAACTGCATTAAATAGAACTAATGTTTTTCCAAGAAAAAAACCCTCACTGTTTGCAGTACCTGGCAAATTACATTAACTGCMTGAATTTGGAAATTCTCCACGTAGTCTCTGTGAAAATAATAAGAAATCTAGGACTGAAAATGAGCAACTTTCCAGGCACATGTTGAGTTTGTAATAATAAGAGTCCATGCATGAATAACTTTTGTTCTGTTCTACATACGACATCATCAACTAAGAATATTTTCACTTATGGTAATGAAACACACCTTTGGAGATAAATCACATGAGACTGAAAAATAAAATTAAACTGAAAGGGAGGAACGGATGAGTCAGGAAATTTGTAACAGTGATATGAACCAAAGTTCACACACCAGCCAAAATCACTACATAGGGCAAGTGCAGTGATGGGGGTGAGCCTCGACATGTGCTCCTGAGTGGAAGGGGATTGCTCCACTGCCTTAAACWCAGCCTTCTCTGTAGAGATTCATGCCAGCTTTGTGAGGGCACCAGCAGAAACACAGCCACTCCAAAGCCTCCATTCACCTCGTCTGACACTGGTTCACAGCTGATTGACTACCTGTAAGTAATAAGTGATAAGTTTGCAGGCAGCCTGCAGCACGGTTCCGAGAAACGTGAACTGTCCATTTATTTCAGCTGTCYGGGAACGTGTGTCAACACTGGGAATGATTTCATTTCCTGAGGAGAAAAGTGGATTTCCAATTTGCACAAATTACTGTAAGCAAACATGTCATTCTGAATGACCATTAGGAGACTCTATCACTGCATATTTTCTCATTTCAAAACAGAAGGGAAAAAGACTATTAACTTTTTTAAGCACAAGAAAGAAGAAATACMATTTTAGGAGTTCAGTGGATGGAAACAGCAGCATTGTCATATTTAGATTATGTCAGCAGTGAGCAGTCTATTGCCTTAATGACCTATGAGGTCAGGGCTTATTTTTTTAATTTTACATTGCAAATATCACCTTCTGGTTTCCACCAAACCTAACTGTGGATCAAAATGGAAAGAGAGAKTTGCTCAGTGAAATGCACAGACTGCATCTGAGCTGGGTTGGTGTGCATCACATCCACATCAGAAACAGCTGAGGCAGCAGGCAGATTGTCTATTTAAATGTGGGTGACAGAAGGGGATGTGAAATATGTGGACCTGCTAATGGCATCCTCTTTCTTCCAGGTTTTTGTCATATCTGAGGCAATCCAATGAAAATAATTCAAAAGTGCCAGCATGAAAGGACTTGAAGAGGTGACTGCCAGTCATTTATTTAAGACACTGTCTCTTGTCTTCCTTCCTCATCTTTATAGGAGGACAATATGTCTAAAAAATAGTTTCAGTTCATAGTCCAATAGTCAAAAGATGCAGATTAAAACACCAAAGAAGGTAAATTTGTATGCGACCTCAGCGAGTGAACTGCAGKAGCTGAAACTGAGGCATTCTCTCACTGCTCCAGTTTTGGGGCTGGATGGTTTCCTTCCTCAGAAGGGCAGGATCTGGGACTGAGGGGAGTCTCTTATGGAGYCCCCTTTCTTAGAGAGCACAGGTCCTGAGCCTCTAAATTAAGTGCCAACACAGCTTAGTTCTTTTCCACTAAAGGGCATGGGAAGAAGCACAAAAGGAKCAACATTGTACAAAACTTTATAGGGAAGATTGAGGAAAATCTCGGAAATGAATCAAATTATTCCATAGTTAAAAATAAAGCAACTGGCAAGGTCAATTATGAAAAAAAAAAAACAAACCAAACCCAAAAAAACCCCCACATTCTATAAATCAAGTTTGGAATAGAATTAGTAGGCACAAACAAAAGGGGAAAGAAGGAACAGAAGGGAGGCCAGAAGTTATCTGACATGATTAAAYGGCAACTTCCAAACAGCAAAATGAGTCAAACAAAAATCCTTTATTATATGACACTAATGAAGCCAATAAACAGAAAGCTAAGTAAACAGCTGTTAAGTAAGAAGAAAATTAGGAAGGCCAAGATGGATTTYAAAGAATAAATAGCTAATTGTGTGAAAACAAATGAAAATCAGGGTGTCTGAAAGAGATCAATAATTCCATTGAATCATCAAGGGCTGAAGAGTTCTGYGAAGGCATATAAGCATATTGATGGGAGGCTTAGCAGTTTTTTTGTAGAAGTCTCATGAAGAGGATTGCTGGGTGAATACTTATCTTGAACTTGTTATTTCCTGGCATGTAGAAGGAAACATTTTTAGATATTGAAATGTCAGGAAAAGAAATTATACCTTATAGAATGATAAAATTATTCAGACTCAGATAGACACACATGGAAATTCTAAGGGAGGGTATGTGCAAAAAAAAAAAAAAAAAAAGATCTGCAAAAATATTCAGTCTATCTTCAAAAAACCTATTCTTCCCAAACAGAAGGTAGTAAATGTCATGTGTAAACAACTGCAGCCAGAATAACAAATGTGTGGAAGGTATCTCAGGAGAGGGTCCAGCTAGCCTGACCCTTGTTGAAGAAAGTTACATCCSCCTACCCCCTTGGAGTTTTCTATATGTCATTAATACAGTGGATGAAGGRAATACCACTAACAACATGTATATTAAGACTCATCACTTAGCATTTGAAGGTCTTTGATAAATATTTTGAGAGCTGCCACAAGCAGATTCCATAGGGGAAGAACACCAGGATCCAYAGGGGAAGAACAGGGCAGAGCCATGTGATGTGCCATGATTTTTGACTGACTGATGTCAGSGTGAGTATTAGAGTCCCCTTCTTTCTGTTGGTGAAATCTGCTGCAGTTTGGGACCAGTGGGYGTGACACTGTGAGGACAGGTGAGACTGCAATGCTTTGTACACGTGAATGTCACACCAGCAGTGGCACTGCTGCAGGGACAGTGCCAGCTGTGTCCAGAGCACATTGCACTCCCTGGGCTTATTCAGCATTTTCCTTCAAGAATCCAAATATCCCCGGGAACGAGCAAAGAAGCTGTTCTGACTGATATGGGAACCTGTGGGGTCTGGGGGCCCTGTGAGTGAGATATTCCTGGTAACAAGGTGCAGCACATTGTTGTACCCTCAGCCTCCTTCCCCACAACCTCTAAACAAATTGGAGCTGATCTCACTCACCTGCAGCGTGCTCTGTTTGCTCATTCTTTGGCCTCTTTATGCATAATTGCAACCCCACAGAGACTGCATGTTTTACTAAAGACATTAAATATGACCAGCAATCTCCATTAGCATGAGACCACACAGAGMTTAAAGTGCCTTACATTAAGGCATTACACCATTAAGGGCATTACTTCAAGAGCTGAGGTTAAACTTTTCTGATTTGTTTGCTTACAGAATGGCACCTACAGAGAAGGACAGGATTTCCAGGTCCTAGAAGAAATCCCTCTTCTGTTCTGTGTTGYCTTCATAGACCAGGGTCAGTTCCCCAACCTGGGACGGTGGTRTTGGGTTTCCAGTGGTCAGCTGGGACAGCAGGGTTTCTCATAAACCTTGTTGAGTAGGAGTTGGGGTCACTCTGAGGCYTTGAGAAGATGTCTCAAATGGCACTAAGCCTGTATTTAGGCAGATGGACCATGTTTAATAAGCTGAATTTGTTAAATATTTCAAAAAATTGTTTAGTTACCACAATCTGGATGTTAYACCTCCCATTAGATATCCAAAATTGAAAATTTTACTTTAACAGAATATATGGATTATCTCAGTCATTATTCAGTTTTCTGTTTGGGCAGATCAATGGAGTTGTCACACAGTTATTTTAGAAATTAACCTGGAATATTTTCAGATCTTGCATATAATTATTTTAAACAAGGTTAATATACATTGATAACTGTGTTAACAGACTTGCAATTTCCAAGTCTTTTTCCCACAATGGGAGTAGAAAAGATTAACCCATGTTGTTTAGCAAAGATTTTGTTCAACATTGTAAAGATCAYAGTTAATAAATAACTCTTTGGAGAATTATGTTTCTGATTACTTGAAAACCAGCCAATAAAATTTTGATAASATTAGATGGGGACTTTAATTCTGGATATGTAGCATGGACTTCAACTGTGCACACCATAAAATATATATACTTATCTGATTTAAAAATAACTGAAATTCCTGATTCAGACAGTAGAGAGATACAGTATTTTTAGAGCAAAATTTCTGTGTTCACTTTCAGGCTCCTCATTTTTGTGGGAGGTGTGTGGTACCAGGYTTCTCTCACTGCATTGCCTGTGCAAGTACTAGAAATGACCAGGTCAGGTATAGAGCCAGGTCAGCTGAGCCTCATCCTTACAATAAAGCTTATTCACACCATCTCCCATTAGRCATCAAACTCAGTGGTCCACACTGGGCAGCAAATCCTCCTGCCTTCAGGCTCTCTACACAAAGAGAGAAGAATYATCTATTCCCACAGGTGATGCAGAAAGTCCAAATGTGTGTATTGTCCAGCACCAAAGAGTCCATTCATCTTTACAGATCTTTTTACCTCCAGGGAAAGATGTTCAGCCTCAGGACCCCGGCACAGTGCCTGCAGTCAGATGGTGGGACTTCTTCCAGAGGTGGAAATTTAAAAGCAAGGATAATGTGTTTCTTCTTTTTAGCCCCACAGATGTCACCTAATTTTTTTAATTAGTAGCTGAAATTTTCCTGGGATATTTGATCCAAATATCTTAAAAATATTTCAACCAGTTTGGCTTAGGCATTATGAAATAGTGAAGTAGAGCTTACAATAATATATGAATGGAGCTTTATTTAAGTGGTGTGTTTGTAGTTGCACTGTTTTTTAAAACCTTTTCTTTTTCTCTCCCTTTTCTAATGTGTGATCTGAAGGACCATGAAACTGGTACTGGAAACAGAGCCAGACTTTGGGAAAGAAAACTACAGTACATGTGCATTGARCTGATATTTTCTTGCCTGCAGCAGCAATTGTTTTCCAAAGTACATCTCCTGTCTTACAATTTTCTTACCTGCAGTACCAAAATAAATAGCCATTTAGAAAAAAAATCCCAAACAAACCGCTACAAATCTCATTTATTTGGTTCTGACAATCTTGTCTGCTTAGGTCAGACACTGCCACTGGCCATTGCTCACGTCCTTGTTAAATCATTGGAACACAAATCTGAATGTTGTGCAGTATTGCCTGTGCTGGAAAAAATTCATTTAAAACATTGAAATGGAGAGTTCCTCTCTGCAGTAAAGGTGTAAGCAGGTATATATGTGAGAAAGCTTAGGGAACAAATGAGTGTGGCTGAAGTCCAAAATTTCATTTGATACCATATAACAAGTTGAATAAAGCAAAATAAATCATCTCTGGACAGTTTTATTTTCTAAAGGCTCTGACATAGGTCATTGGTCTACTGAATTCATTTTTTTCTCTCCAAAGACAGAGTTTATGTCTGCAATAAGTTACTATATACATTGATTTACAATTTTTTTTATTGCTGTGTTTGTCATTACTTAAATTCTTACCCTGCAAGTAGCTTTTTGGTAGAAATAAATAACAGATGCCCTTTGGCCAAACAAAGTACACTGCCAACCTCATGTGCCCTTTACTAGGGAAGTATAACAAAAAGTAGTTAGAAATGTTTTATGGATTCTAGCTCTGTTGAGTACATATATAATCACATTTTCTTTCTTTCTTTTTCTTTTGCATTTAATTYCATTTTTAATATTTGCTTCCAGGATTAAAATGAGGCTGCTTTCTCCCAAATTGGAAATTTCATTCTTTTTGTACACTGCTATTAGATTTCACAGATTTTATTAAAGTTTTCATTAAGGAATACRCAATAATGAAAACGTGAAGGATTCAGATGATCAGTGGAGTCTCTAGGGGGTGATTCTGATTTAGGAAATTTCACTTTGGGAAGTGTAATTTGTTTCCCTGRAAAGGGAACGTGGATAATCAGGGATGCCAGACAGGGCATCAGCTCTGGGAACTCACTGTGAGGTGATCAGCTCAGTAAAACGGGAAGTTTATTCAAGTGATATTTCTAGGGTGTGAGACTGGGGCCAATGAGGTTTTGTCTCTTCCAAAAGAGCTGAGCTGAGGACATGGAATGTGCAAGCTGGTAGATGACACCAAATGGAAGGAACCCCATTTGGGCTCCCCAGAACCTGACAAAGAGCAAACGTCCATCAAGATGGTCAGGAGGATGRAGCACCAGAAATGGGAATGGGGTATGGCTCTTTCCAACCTCAGTTATTGTTATTCTACTATTCTATGTAACCTGCAACTGGCATTTCTCTTTTCTGTTGCTGTAAATAAATGCCTGAGAAAGCTTTACTTTCATCATTTTTCTTCCTAAAAAAAAAAAAAAAAATTAAAAGCAAGTGGGAAAAAAATAAAAACATTTTAGAAGGAGCCTAAAAGCCCCTTTAAAAATTGTTTGCACTGGAGAGGCTTCAACTCCTCTGGAGAAGCACCAGAAATGGGAATGGGGTATGGCTCTTTCCAACCTCAGTTATTGTTATTCTACTATTCTATGTAACCTGCAACTGGCATTTCTCTTTTCTGTTGCTGTAAATAAATGCCTGAGAAAGCTTTACTTTCATCATTTTTCTTCCTAAAAAAAAAAAAAAAATTAAAAAGCAAGTGGAAAAGAATGAAGACCATGTGAGAAGAAGCCTAAATGCCCTGTAGAGATTGTTTGCACAAAGGAGGTACATAGATCAAATATACCTGCCATTACCTGTTAATTTCTCATTCACATGCCTGGTCATTAGTGCAGCAGAGCTGTGAATGTTCCACCCCTTCCCTCTTCCAGGATATTCAGAAACTTGGGCAGGGGCATTCAGCTAATGCTGACCTGAAAATCTGCAAGGTGCTCTTGCACTGAGAGGTTACACCTGAGACATYTTAACCAACAGACATGTGGTGTGTTGCTGGCTCCAAAAGCTACTCAGAGCCCTCYTTGGCATCTCACCATGAGATCAGGAAGACATAATTTAATTGTGCCTATCTTCAAGCCAGGATGAAGAGCTGCTTTCACAGAGTTGTTGCAGTATTTATTGGCATTTTCTATAGAAAGTAATGCAGTTAAATCACCTCTCTTACACTTCCTGAAATTTAGCCTCACAGAAGGGTGAAACTGTGCTATTTTTACTCTTTCCTATATTGAGCTGCATCCCTACGTACATTTTTATAGATCTATTTTCATACAGTAGAATTCTCTCAAAAGTATATAACGTTGTGTATTAACAGAAAGTGATGACGGTGGGACAAGCAGACAGAAAAAGCAAAACTGGAAACCAGGCCCAAAGGCCCTCAGCAATTCATGTTTCTAAATTCAGAATGAAAACACAATAATTTCTTATATCTCAACACAATCTTCTGCACAGCTTATGTTTATTTTGCTTGGGTATTAATGTCTATACAGGATGTGGAGCACTGGAAAACTCTATGCCCTGAACTGCCTATAGATTTCTGGGAGACATAAATTTTTCCTTGATATGGTTTATACATATCAGTCCTTACGGTAGAAGCAATTAAACTAGAATAACTTTCTCCCTTCCTTGCCTGTACAGAAATAACTTTAATGCAGACTGATGAATGCTTGAGGGTACAAAGCAAAGCACTTAGAAATAAGGACACATCACAGTCAATATGGCTCTGGGAATGATGATTTGTGTATAAGCACTACAACACCCTATTTAAATACCTGATCATGAATTATTTTGCTTCCTTGTCTTTGAATTCAGCCAGACTGATTCAGAAGAGAAATTTGTTGGGCTTATTGCAAGAACCTCCTTTGCTTCCTGCAACAGAAGGGCAGTTTCAGCAGGATGACAGGAGGAAGTGAAGAACTGGATTTTCCACTTGCCTCTGCCATAGATTTGATTTGATGCTGGACGAAACCACTTCAGAAGGCATTGCTCTCTGAGATCCTCTTACTGGGAAGGAGTAAAAGAGCAGACCCCAGGGTCTAGTTTACTAAAATGCTGCCTGTTCACAGCTGCTTCCAAAATCACTTTTAACAGAGAAACAAAGAAAATAATCTACAAACCTCAGACTTTGGAGGCATTAAATATCTCCCTTGGACTGATAGCCAGCAGGCAGGTAAGTCAAGAGTGTTGGCGACACCAGCACTGGGACTGGGTTCTTGCTGTGCCAGTCCCTTTGAGGTATAAATACCTGTCCAGGGCACAGCAGAGGTGTCTGGGATCCAGGCATCTGAAATAACCTCTGATCTACAAAAGAGACTCAACAGACCAGCAAGAATTCTTGTGTGGGTCCCTCCTCTTTCCACAACAACTTTCTTTTGTATTGTAACATTTGAGTTCTACCCTTTGCCTCTGTTCACACAAATGACTACTTGACACCAGACCAAGGCCAAGACCAAGCCAATTTATTTCCTGCACCAGGGCTAGGAAATAAATCTTCAAGAGGGCTACCACACTGCTCTGAGATCATCTGAGCTCCTGCTGTGGTGTGGCCTCCAGAAAGAGGAGTTTGACCACACAGAGAGGAGGATGAATTCCAGAGCTCCAACCACTCTACTGCACCGGTCTCTGTTGTGGGTAGATTTAAAACAGTGAGAGCAAGAGAGTGCTCAGGGTTAGAATAGATGCCTGGAAGCAATAAAATCTTATCTTGCTGCTGAAAAATTAAGTCTCCAGTMGGATTCTGTTTAAGACCTTGTTGGTAAGGGTAATTGCTATTTTTTATCTCTTTTTTTAACCCACTTTCTGATCTTCATAATAATGCATGTTCCGATTGGAATCTAACAGTCTCATCTGACTGGTTAATTATAAAATAACCACTAAAATCCCAGCAAGCRCTTGTGTATTTTTGTGCTCTCTGACTCTATGGGAGTTGTCAGACAATAAACTTATATATTTTTGATTTTTAGCTTTATCTTTGTTGGTTTATATTTTTTTCCTCCTGATTTTTATTCACCTTGCTCCTTCAAACGTCAAAATTAAGTTGATCTCTCCAGAAATTAGTGAGGCCATTCTGCTTTTACCTTGTTAATAATGAAAATTATATCCCAGCCAAATAATTGTATGATATCACTCCAACAGCTACTGTAAAAGAAGTCTCATGAGAAAGATTTGCAGTTTGTAAAACCCCTTACTGCATCCCTGAAATGATAATGCACAGACAGTTGTTGCTCACATGGGACAAAGTATTTCATTTCACTATCTTCTGTTTCTCAGAGAGAGCTCAAAAGTGGCAATTCTCACAAAAGATTCAGCTGGTCACAGCTCCTAAAAAAAAGCATTCAGATGTAGAGGTTCATMTTATTAATGGATTTTCTGTGCTATGAGCTACAAATGAAGGCAACTCCTAAATTTGTGAATAGAAATAATCCCTGTAGGACAAAACAGTTTTCAGTAACTGGGAAAAGAAGCTGGTACCCCAAACCCAAGGATTAATAAAGAGCAGACAAGGAAACTTAACACACCTTTGTGGGGAGGTCTGGGTCTGATGGCACACGTGGGTTACAGAGTGTGTAAGTTCATATGTATGTATGTATGGTGTATGTAGTATGAGTGTGTGAATTCATCTATTCAGGCTCCTCCTGCGTCATGAGAGAGCACAGGAGAGCCCCTCTGTGTCCATGGCCCCACTGACTACCCCATCCCTCCCCACCAGGATACAACAGGAAGAGCAGCTGAGCCCTCCCTGGCATTTATCTCAGCACATTGCTGAGCTCCAACAGGAATAACCTGCCTTCCTTACAGCTGAGGATGATTTTGTCYGCCCTTTTTTTCATATTTACATTCCCAGGATCTTAAACACAATAGCATTTCCTTTGATTACTCACAGCTGCCTAATCAGCCTTGCCATTGGAAGTCCTACTTTCCTCTTCTACCAAAGGAAAATGAACAATCAGCCTCTCCCTGCATCGTAGGTCAAACATCAKAGACTACAGCTGCACCTGATTTTCAGATAACACTTCTCCTCTTATCTGCTTTACCACTTCTCCAGACTGTAGCAGAGTTCTCTAGCCCTGAGGATAAAAATGCTTACAGTAAAGCCAGCTATAATATCATAATATCTGTTTCTGACTAGCTCTCAATTAGTTCAAAATTCAGGTCAGGGAAAAGTCCAGATGAAGCACAGAAGCACAGTGGTTGTGAAAAACACTGTAATGGTTAATATCTTAACCTCCCACTTTATCTCCTCTGCTTTAACATAAAACTGAAGTAGAAATTTGGACATGAGGCAAAARGACATTTTTCCAGTGAGCACTCCCAGGTCCTCAGCTGTTATTTTATCAATTAACTGAGTTGATTTCAGCTGCACTCAATTGCCTTCTGCCRGCTGGGGGAAGGATATGGTACTCATCTGCTCTCTTCTTTGATTCACAATAACTGAATATATACAACAAATGAAACCCATGCCTCTGGATCTGAGAAAATTCACACAGGACCAGTAACCTGTGACCTGTAACTAGAAAGATACCACCCAAGAATGAGGAGTGAATTCAGAGGAGGYCATCAAGATGATTAGTGATGGAGCACCTCTGCTATGAGGAAAGGCTGAGAGAATTGGGGTTGTTCAGCCTGGAGAAGAGAAGGGTGACATAATTGGAGCCCTTCAGTGCCTGAAGGGAACCTACAAGAAAGRAAGAGACTACAAGAGGGTGTAGCAACAGGACAAGGGGGAATGGCTTCAAACTGAAAGAAAGTAGGTTTAGATTTGATATTGGGAATAAATTCTTCACTGTGAGGGTAGTCAGGCCCTGGAATAGGTTGCCCAGAGACGCTGTGGATGGCCCATCCCTRGCAGTGTTCAAGGCCAGGTTGGAATGACCTCTCAGCAGCCTGGTCTAGTGGGAGGTGTCCCTGCTCACAGCAGGGCTAAAGATCKTCAAAGTCCCTTCCAATGCCATTCTATGATTTCTATGAGTGTTGGTTTTGACTGACTTTTTTAAGAACAAATGTGGGTGAATTTCATGAAACAATGGTCAGATACATTCACATGTGTGCAAAGGCTGACCTACAGATCCCACTTTCCTGCTGTAGTAGACCACCATGACAAAAGCATAAGCAGTAAACTCAGTGCTGGCAGAGTTCTAAAGGAAAGAAATGCTGGCAGAAGGGAAAGACCAAAGGAAAAAAATTCAAATCCAAGCTATTTAAACTGAGGAGAAACAAGGGCTAAGAAAATTGCTTTAAAGAGATGCATGGGCAGTGTAACTGAGCACTTACATATTCCTTTTCAAAAGCAACTGCAGGTATCAGAGTGCAGCCCTTGTGACAGGCAGATCTTGATATTCCTTTTCTCTCCTTTAACTCAGCGCTGGGTTAAAGGTGCAATGGAGCTGGAAGGGGAACAGCTGGAGCACATGGCCAAAAATAGAAAGTGTCTGCAAGCTGTCAGGGGTGAGGTGGCAGCACACAGCCACCCGTCTTCAGCCAGGGTAGCCAGGATGAGCTTTTGGCAGCGTGGGCAGAGGACAGGCTCCTCTCAGTGATCTCTTGTGCTGCACTGACCTGCAATCCCACAGCACAGCAGTTTCCTCATGCAGGAGGAACCTGGAGGCAGGAACCTATGGGAAAGTACAAATCTCTGTGGGTAAGGGGAGAAGTGCAGGTTTCAGTCTCACTCTGCCTCAAAAGAACCTAGARCAATCTTGCCCAGGTGAAAAGGTCATTCTCCCCATGCCCAAGATGTGGAAACAGAGACCAAGTCAAAGTGGTCCCTGCTAGGGTGTGTCTCTGTCTCCCTCCTGTGCCTCCCATGGTGGCTCTATGAGCTGCATGTGCTCATCCTGGAGATGACTGTGTTCCCTTGTGCTCTCACTCCAATTCTCCTTTAGTGCCTCTGAAAAAGGAGCTGMTGCTTATCTCAATGCATTATCACGAAGCTATATCCATTATTCTACCAAAATACCTTCTGATTCTGAGCAGGCGGGTGTTAAAGTAATGCCTACAATAAGGCAAAACAAAAGAAAAAAGGATTAGAAGAAGTTTGCTGCATTCTCAGGAGCCAAGTGCTCTCTGAACCAGGAGCTTTTGCTTAAGCCATACCTGCTGAGACCTTCTGTCTCAAGAATTGCAGTTTTTGCATAGCACAGGCTTTACCTTTAGTGAGAAATAAACAGGCTTCAGGGATTGGAGGATGCCTCAGCATCTGCTGTCTGTAGCCATGAATTAAGTTCTCAGTGGTGCTGTTGATGGGCTTGGCACATTCACAGGCCAGGAGCAAAGCAGTGGCTATTGGCCAYGGCATGTGTGCTCATTTATCCTGAATTTTCTCATCTGTAAATGGGCACCTGCTCATTCAGGCTGGGAGCTGCTATCACTGCTCTCTGCTCCRTGCAGGACATGGACACACTTTCACTCTGCTTGGGCTCTCTGGCCATCAAGGCTCAGGCTGCCATTTGCTGTGRATGTATCAGCTTTCAACGCTGCTAAATCAGTGCAAGGACAAGGCAATTGGTAGTTCTCAATTTCAAATTCAAGTCAACAGACAAACAGAGATCCAGAGAAAGCTGAGAAAACAAAGATTCACTCTAATTTTATCTGCTGATGAAGCTCTATCACACCTAACTCCCTGTGTGGCTGTAAGCCTATCAGACAAGATTTACAGCTGTATCTAGACCTCTAAAGATAAAGAGGTGTCAAGGGAGAGCTATTAAAGCATTCAAACAACCTTCCCCTTAACCTTCAGTAARATTTACTCTCTTACCTGAATGGATAATTTTCGCAAATCTTCCAGACACATTTAAGAGTCCCCAGTCCTGCAGGAAGGTCCCTTTTAAAACCATCTGCAGTGTCCAGGCCTTCCTGGACATTTCCTTCATGTCCATGGTGCTGATGCCCATGGACATATTTCTGAGGATCCTTGTATGTAGCTGGCAGGTAATTTAGGGCTTTGAAAGTGCTCCTGTGGTACATTCAGCATCTCATACTGCCTCTATCTAAAACAGCCTGTTGGTGTGAGTACTGCCCTCTGTCCCAGCCAAAACGTCTACCCTGTTATTGACTGTGGCAGGAGTTAAATGTGTGATACATCACACCTAACTTCAGCCTACTTAAAGCTAAACAGGCTTTTTAAGTTTGTCTAACTTTCCTCTGAAGTGACAGAAAAAAAATATAATTCAGAAAAGCAATTGATCCCTGCTATAATACTTGGCTCTTTAGGTGGCCTGGGTCACCCGCCAGAGAGAGTTTCTTGTCTCCAAMGAATAAGGGGGAGGAAAGATGATGATCTCAGACAGTGAGTCAGGCTTCTCAGATCTTGATTGTCTTTTATTCAAGTATTGGATTCTTTTACAAAAAGAGAACAAGCCTGTCGACACAGAGACACTTGAGCTGAAGAAAGGGCACACACTTGTCAAGGTTCTTTTTTGGTTTGTTTTTCTCATTTTTTGCAGCTATTTTAATAAAATATTTTTCCTTCTCGGTTATGTTTACACACCATAATGTCTGCACTCTGAATTTAAAATAGGTAAGAGCTAAAAAAGGGCTCATATAGAACCCATCTTTTGTGTCAAACTGCAGTGAGCATCAGGTTGCAAGACAGGAGCTGTGACTGTGATGGKTTGACCTTGATTCCCACTCAGCTGCTCCATCATACCTCCTCAGCAGGACAGGCGACAAAATAAACTGGAAGGTCTCATGGCTTAAAATATACACAAGGAGATTCACTTGCTGGTTACCATCACAGGTAGAACTTGAAAAAATTAATTAAATTTATTTTCACTTTTGATAGATTCAATTGGAGAAGAAAAAAAGGTCAAAATTAAAACACTCTCCCCCACCCCTTGTTCCCACACCTACCTTACCCCTTCCACTCCTGATTTTTCTCCCCCAGAGGGTGCAGGGAGTGGGGATGCTAACAGGACCCAATTCCCACTCCTCAGGACACCTGCTTGCTGTCCCCACATCATCCATGGAAATTTTCAGCAGGAAAGGTGAACAGCTCACCAGGGCAGAGCTCCCTGTGAGTATCAGTGCCTGCCACACCAACAGGGTCCTTCCCTGCTGCCCAGAGCTCCTCCATTTGGACAGTTTGAGCAGTGTCACTGCCTGAAATGACACCTCTGCCTGTATGGGGTCAGCAGCAGCTTTCTGCCCTTCTTGGCTTGGAACTCAACAAAGAATTCCATGGGGAGAGAGGCATATTCCTTTCATTTTGTGCCTTGGACATGGCCCACAAGCAAATGTAGCCACTGGTACAGGAAGTAATTAAAAAAAAAAAAAACAAACCGAAATCAGCCAGAAAGAGGTGTTGAAAGCTGTTGTCCTCACAGACAGGTGTCACTGAGGGTCCAAGGGAGCTGTCATTCAGCTAACATGGCCAAATAAGCAGTGAAAGGTCCTTCACCCCACCCCACCATGGCTTCCCCAGGCTGGCCCTGACCTATTTCCTGTTTATTGAGGGTGATTTACATGAATGCCTGATTTTACTCAGGTTTTCCAGTGCACATCCCACCTGGAGTCATTATCCCCTSTCTGAGCCTTCCTAATCACTATTCCACAGCAATCAATTAGGCGGTGACTAACAAGCAATTAGGCCTTCAGGAGAGTGGATAAACACTCCAGACACTAAGATCTGGCTTTGCAATCAAGAAAGGCATCAAACAGCCACAAAATATTCTGAAAGCAGAATTAGTCCTCGAATAGAGCAGTGCAAGAYAGATGAAGCTGGCCTTTTGCTGGCACATAGAAAGGTGTCATCACTGCCCAGAGGCTCTTTCCACGAATGTCAGTAATTTACTGAAAAAGAAAAGTTGCTCATGGAGCACACAAGGTGGTTTTAAAGAACAGATTTCTTAAAATTCTCAGCCCCATAGAAAGAGYGAGAGAGGAGCCAGCTTAACCAGGGTCCAGCACAAATGAGAAGCTGAGTTCAAACTGGGGTGGCTTCCAGCCTCCACTTCTGCTTGAAAGGTGACCTGGTGCCTCTGTTGGAAAAAGGTAATTTTTGTACATTTGTGAAGTCATGAGGTGCAAGCTTTCAGTTTGCCTGGGCTGTGTCAGACCAACCCATCAATCAACATCTTGGCTGTGTGATGGAGGTGAAAATCATATTCATAGTTCTCACAGACAGGAGAAGGGCTTAGCTGGGTATCTTATTTGAAAAAAARRAAAAAAAAAAMCYGCAAAAATCAAAATCACACAAAAGTCCCCAAACAGCAGGCCTGAGTGTAAATAATTAAATTATTTGTAAATTTGACCTAAATTCCACCAACTAACATTAACTGGGAAAATCAATGAAAACAAAAATTAAACTCTTGTTTTTCTAGGTCTGAGTATTTTTGTAGCATTTGATATTTTGCAGTTGACAGTGGCATTTCAACACACAATGAACCTACCTTTATCTGGGGGAAAATTAAAAAAAAACAAACAAACAAACCCATCCAGGCAATCTTTTTAATGACTATTATTGTGTTGACTTGATGGAATCAAGGATGGAATCAAGGATGGAATCTCTTGCACATTGTTATAATTTTTATTCTTTCTCTCTCTAGTGTTTTTTGGTTGGTTGATTGTTTGCTTGCTTGGCTGGGTTTTTATCATAATGTGCAACTCCAGGAAAGGAAACACACTTGGGCWAAAGCTCCCAACTGCCTCAGTCCTTGGTGTGGGGTGTGCTTGGACAGAGCCAAGTGGTCAGCTGAGGAAATGCCAGACAATCTGAGCCTTCTTTCCTTTCCAGCAGCAAAGGATCAGGCCCAGGAGGAGTGAGGACTTTAGAAATGAGATGTTTTATCAGTTCTTTGCAATAGTTCATATTTTGGGATGTTTTCTTTAGTGAACTCCTGAAGTTGTGTGGGCAGTGGAAGCAGCTGTCCCTACAGGGTTTCTTGTTCTCTCAGAGGTCTTTCCTCTTAAATTAACACACAGGGACACAGAATGAAACTGGAAAGGAAGTTCAGCTATTTGTAAATTGTGAATTTGTTTTTGCTTTGCTTTCTTCTGAATTGCTTTGTTTGTGTAGGGGATGGCTGAGAACCCTGGTCCTTCTGGCAGCAAATGATGTACTGAAAGCAAACAACATAAAAAAATCAACATGCAAAGCAACTTGGGAGGATTTAAGGCAATGTGCCACCCAGAGAAATGAAAAGGATTTTTTCAGCCATAAGAAAAGTTCTTGCACAAAGAAGATTCTGAGTGGAAGAGAGAGAAAGGAAGGCTTTGAGACTAAGAAATTTTTTTTTTTTTTTCTGAACCCTCTAAAGACATAAAACAAGGACAATGCTGGATTTGATACTGATATAAAATGGAAATTACCTCTACCCACAACATGGGAATAATGTTAGGAAAATACASGTAGTGCTGGTTTCCCTCTAGCAACAATTTCTCTTCTAGCCAGTGGTATAAGACTAAAACCTGGTCTCTGTACCAATAATTTCACAATAACCAAAGTTGCTGCTCAGAGTTTTCATCTTGTTTTATTATTAGAGGATAAGATTTGTCAAAAGCCTCACAGAAAATTGCAAAAGCATAATGTAAGTGGAGAATCTCAGTGTGCAGGATTCAAAAGATCCAGAGCCATGTCAGCAGGGCTTTACAGAGGCATATTCTGTTATATTGCTCACTGTAGAAAACAGGCCTGAAATCCAGGAAGATTTTAAATTCAATAGTAAGGTTAATGGGTACAGAGACTMCATCCCCAGATTTCACTGCAGAAGCACCAGGGTTTTAACCTTCACAAATTAGAGAGAGGTACAGGTTYATAGGCTTTGTCTTTCTCCTCACACAGGGTAGGTAACACATATGCAGTGTGGGTGCAAGATTAGCAGCTGCAGTCTTTGACTCCCAGGGTCAAAAYATCTTGTGTTTCCTGAAGCCCTAATTCCTAGGATTATGTGTTTCTTTTCTTTTTGTAATAAAAGGCACTTTCTGAACACAGAAGAGTGCTGTATATTTCTAAGATCAGAAGAACTAAAATCTCAATACTATTATTTTTCCTTCAGTTTCCTTGCTGCTTAAATTAGTCTTGTATTTTCCCCACTGTCAGTCTTCTGACACCTGAAGACCAGGGAGAAGGATAAGAAAAGGATCCATCAGAGAGAAGTTACAGAGCACTAAAACAGGAGTAGGTTAGTCCAGTGCTTGCCCCACTCCCACTCTCCATTCCTTTCCTCCCAGGCAAAGTGGCAGGCATCACTTATTTCTGCTCCCACAAACCCTCTTCTCTAAACCAAAGGCACTCTTGCAGTAGAAGGCTGAAGAGATTTAATCTTCTTCCCTCCCTGCAGCTGACTGTGAGCTCTGACAGTCCAGACAGTTTTCTCATTGGGAAAGGCACTTAGCCTTGCCCTGTGACTCTTTACCCATTTAGAAGATAAATCAGTGGACTCCAGTGTGAGCAGTGATTATATTGGTATTGCTATTAATAGTATTTTACTGTCAGACTATCAGGCAGATGCTTTTTCTCCCATTATTTTTGGTCCTGAAACACACACGGCACTTAAATTAGAAGAACCAAAATGATTGCTAAAACAAGGGAAAGTAAATTAAAAATCAAGGGGTTCTTGCTGGCTTTGACTCAACTTTGTGGTATGACAATTCTGCTCCTTTCTGTTCATTAGAAGCACAGGACAAAACTTGTTTGCCTGAATGTGTCCTGTGGCAATTCCAAGATTTTCCTGAAGATATTCAACCCTTGCCTGTTGCTGATGACACGCAGAGAACAGCTAAGCATTTCTAATTGCATTAAACCACTGCATTATCCACCTTAAAGTGGGGTAACAATACAAATGTGGAGACTTGCTGGAAGGTGTGTGTCATACACAGTCATGTAAATGYAAATCTTCAGGGCTTTCTTTTTCTGTATTTCATGCAATGTTGATTGTAAACACCAGTTATTAATCATCAATTTTCATGAACRCTTAATTTTCTTAGACTGGATGAGACTACATTGATCTTGCCTCCAGTCTGGATGGTGTGAGGGTTTGTGTCTTATAATTAGACTAAAAATGTACAGTTTGAAACTGAGTCTGATAGAAGAACTTGAACTATTTTTGAGCACTTAAAATGTCCTGGACCACAACCTCCTGAGCTTCAAACTTCACTSAGTCCATACATTTCCCAACTCCCTTGAGAAAGAATGGAAACAAGCCCAAGAGTCTTCCTGGCTTAGTCCAAGCATGAGCAAGAGGTGCCCATTTTGGGGAGCTGTCAGTCCAAATCTCCCACGTATTCTGGAAACACACAGTTATCTCCATGAAAGCAGGGCTGTCTCTCCACCTTATACACGATGGATTTCACCTGACTCCTTCAGGGAAAAAGGGACTCCTCTCAGCTCCTATCTTGCATTCAATTATTCACTTAAGTGCTTAGTGGGTGTAACTAATCTGGGCCAAGGAAAGTGGAATTTGTTGGATGTTGCAAGAAACATTCACAGGCTATAGCTGCTTTCCTGATAAAGATGATGAGGAAACATCAGTACCGACCCAGACCATATACATTGTGGTATTCTTCAGATCAGCATAATTTTGGTCTCGAACATCTAAAACTTCCTCTACGACCTAGCAGAGAACAGAAACTCTCAATAAGTAGTCTGTGCACAGTGATCCTTTAGAGACCAAGCAAAGTTAACAATGGACATGGGGTGTTCTGTGCCAGACAGAGTACTAAAGGACAATTTTAGACACAGGTCTTTTACTAGAGTTGATATAAATGRGGCTTGGATTAGCCCCAACTGCCTCCAGACATTCCCTAAACAATGCCAGATGTAGATATTTTTCAAGCTTCTCTTTTGTTAAAATATAACTGCAGATTAATCAATGCAACAACAGCATCTCATTTGAAAAACGTGGGCAGCACTTTGAGAGATTTCCATTGCCATGTCACYGGGTTATGATCTGCTTGTGATTTAAATGTTCAGATTGTTTTTATTTAAACCAAACAATTTACGTCTGTCTTTGTGACCTTGCCAAAGTAAACACGTCAGGGAAGAGGAAGGGTCACACTTTGACAGACCTGCTTGCATGGCCATAGGAAATAGCTCCGAAACAGACAAACCTGACTTAGAGAATTGTTTGATTTTAATCAGATGGAAGTCTGCACTAGAAAACAGATTCTTGATGCTTAATAGAATGTCTAATTASAAAGAGAAATAATAAAGAATGCCCTGGAATATTCTTCAGGGAATAGGATCACCAAGCCATCACCGTTGAACATATTTAGAGAAAGACGTCCTTTTTCCTGAATTATTATAAAGAAATAAATTAAATTCTGCCATGTCTCCATACTGTATGAAAGTCAACATATGAATGCAAGTCAAAATGAGTACTGCTAAAGAGCTCAGTGGAAATGTAGCCATGAACATTCTGGATGCTTAAGAACTCTMAGAAAGATCATGGGCCAAACATTTAAAACATGTTGGGTTTATTAAGTTATATCTGATTCCACAATGTGGGTGGTCTAAAGTTTAGAAAAGAAAAATCAAATTCCAAGGTTGCTCAAACCCTCACATCAGGTAGATCTTTAACTCTCAAAATTGCATCGTAATTAAGAATAATCTGAAACATATCCTTCAAAAATTACTCRTTGTTTTTGAAAATAAGGAATTTACCTCATCCAATTATCCCAAAATWAATGAATGAATGAATGAAGCTGCTAGAATGAAAGCTAGCAGCTTCCTGCTCTGTCACTCAGATATGTAGATATCATCTCTTCCCCCACATTTCCTTCAGTAGCTCTATCTCACACTCAGATTGCTGGATTTTTTTGCTCTTTCTCTCAAGACTATTCAGTAATGTTCATTGACATCATCACTTAAAAACAAACAGAGAAAGTCTCCTCTAATTTCTGAAACAGCACAAGTTCTCTGACATTTAAAAGAAAAATTGAAATTACTTTTTTTGATATTGACAAATGTAGCCAATTTTGTAGTTTTTTCATTTATTTTCCCCCAAAATTATCATATGACCTTTTCAGGCAATTACAATTAAAACTTTACTATTATTGTTTCTTTTTGAATAATGTTCTTGTAACCATAATTGTCTACAGTTCTGCAGAAGGCTTTGTTTTCTTTAGAACTTTTTTATCAGTTGATAAACTTGATACTTGAGTATCAGTTGAAACAACAAAAAGCAATTAATTTTTTTTCTGTAAATGTTTCTTTTTTATTTTTTTTTGTAAAGAACTGTCTCAGCAGTAGCTCAAGTATCAGAGCATTCCAAGCAGACCTCATTTCATGTGTAAATTAATTTGTCTGATCTTCATTTGTTCCAAGTAATTTTTTAATAAAAATCTTGGGAAGAACTGAAACTGAATCCTAATGTCTCATCTCTAGGCTTCATATAGCTTTTAATTTATGTCTTTCAAGCAGCCTACGAACCAAGCAAAATATAATCACGTGTTTGATTTGCATTTGAATTGCACACTATTCATACTACTGTAGTAAGATGTTCCTGTATTTTGCCTAACGGTTGCTGCCACAGAAAAGTAGGCTATATAACACAGAAATAGTTTTTGAGAATTAGGAGTAGAACCAAGTTCGTTCCTCTCCCAAGTTCTTTGCTGTAACCACAGCACCATAATTTTGTCTTCATCTGTTTTTTGCTAGGACCATAGGTCCCTCTTTGGAAGAATGCAGACAATGCAAAGCTGTCTGGCAAATAACTTCAAAACCTTTAAAGTGGAGGAGAAAATGCAATGTGAATCTCCCAGATTCTGTGCCAAACTTTCTAAACATTCAACTTGTACATAAAGGGAGCCAAAGAGCACCATGATGGGCACCACAGTCAGCTCACTAGGAAATAAAACCAAAGAAACCTCTTCTGAGAATTCCTGTTGTGTTGAGGTTTTGCTGCTTGGAAAGGTATCTGCAGAGTTCAGGAACCTGCAGGCTTTCTTCCTTGCGCTTGGGGACTTCACAACCTTAAGTTTCATCACCATTTCACTGTTTTGTAAAACACACTTAGGCATTTCCAAATAAGCAAGGGAATATAACAACTTCTGTGCCTGGGAACATGCACTTTTACACAGAAACATCCATTTTTTTATCTGTCAGTTTTGTCTGATTGAACTGAGTGCCTCACTACTGCTGCAAGGGCATGTGTGCCAAACCTCACACAGCACTGGCCTTTGGTGTCTCCTGAGGAAAAGTTCTTTCTCTTTCCCAGAGACATGCAGTGGATGTTTTGCTGTGCTGAGTCAGAACCAGCTCAGTCCATGCTCAAGAGCTGCCTACACTTCTCAGGGATATGGGGTTACGATGTGTCCCCATCTGGTTTGACAATATTTTCCACTTGCTTTAGAAAAGTTTTGTATATATGTACAGGGACGTAGGTTTCAGAAGACAACATCTAAATGTACAAAGAGCTGTTTGAGGCCTGAATTTCTTCTTGAACTCAGTTCAGGACTTCCTAGCTTCCATAGCAAAAGCTCTACAAGGGTTCAGATTAAATGATTGAATGACTCATTCTGCATTTCAGCACTAAATGCAAAAAATATCTTAAGATAAAAACACAGTCACGGAAAACCTTAGGTCAGAAAGGACTCCTGGAAATATCTAGTGCCACTCCTCTGCTCAAATCAAAGCTAGCTTCCAATTTGGGTGAGACAGCTCAGTGCCTGGTTTAGAGGTCAGTCAAGATCTGAATGTCCCAAAGGCTGGACCTTCCATCATCTCTGTGACCCTTCCTYCCAGTGTTAAACTACACTCATGGTGATTTTTGGTTTTTGATGTTCCTTATATCCAWACTGAAGAACAAGGAGTTTCCAATGATCAGGAAGACAAATGGAGTTCATGAGAAGGGGCTGATTAGAGAAATAAGATACATGGAGTGCAGAGAGAAGGCTTGAGGCGCTGCTTGATAATGGAAACAACCATTTGTATCAGCACTCTGGCATCCTAAGAGAAATGTCAAAACAAGAATGAGAGCAGTGGAGGATTCAGGGAATAATCCTGCCTATCAGTAGGCTCTGAGCCAATTTTTTCAGATGAAAAGCTTGATCACAAGGTGAGCTTTGCAGAGCTTTCATATTCCTCACYCTCACCATAATGCTCCAATTATCAGAATCTTAATTACCAAAACAAACTACAGGGGAAAAAAAAAATCAGCATTCCATTTTTAGCTGCAGGCAGCTGCAGCTGGGCATGATTATAATAGCAATGATTAGTTGCCCATGGAAATTGCAATGATGTTTGTGAAAAAAACTTCCCTAAGTTTGCATTTAAAGATTGTTAGAAACAATATGGTCAGTTGCTTAGTGGGGTCAAGCATTTAGAGGTTCCCTACAGGTGGCTTCCCAGACTCTCATCTGTGTTTTAAAAAGCAATAATTTCATTGCTTCTCATCATCTGTCTAACCCTGTGAGCTCTTCAAACAGAGCCAAATGATCCTCACTTTTCTACTTAGTCTCTTTATGGCACATGGATTTCATTTGGTATTTCAGGGAGAGCGTTTCCAACAGGCATCCAAACACAGCTGAAATGTTATTGAAATCTTTCCCTCCTGCAATACAGAGAATAACTATCAACCCAGCACATCAGTGTCATTTAGATTGCTGGGGAGACACTTCAAACTGCAAGGTCTGTGGAGAAGCTCACATTAATCTGTAACGCAGAGAACTTCAGGGAAACAATTTTAATGTGGCACGACCAATTAATTAACAGCAGAATGACCTTAGCAATTCACATCACACCAGGATAATTGAATCCATGAGATCATGCCTCTGAAGGGGTATTAAAGCAGAGCTTGGATGTGCTGACTGACAGCAAAAATGCAGAGACTTCACCACAAAATGATCTACGGGTGAAATTTGCATCAGTACAGCTGCTAATGTGGAGTCACACCTGGATCATTATAGTAATCCCAAAGGCTGTGTGAGTACGCATTTCAGCAACAGAATTGCTTACTCTAGACTRTCTTATGACTGGCTGTAAAAGGTTGTTTTTGAAATAGCTTTTGCACCAAAGCTATCCCAAAAAAACTCCATCATTATATAAACCATGCTTCATCTGACACCCCTTAAGTCCGTTCTAAACACTTCTGTCAGGCAATCAGCACTCCTTTTCTCATTTCTGCCAAGATGCAGCTGCTTGGTTACTTGGTCTCCCTCTCTCAGCCACAGTTCCACCTCCAAGAGACTCCTCTGGGAAGATTTAGGCCAGCTGCTGAGGAAAGTGAGCTTTGACAAAGTGAAGGATTGCTTATTTACTCAAACAGCTGCCAGAGGAGAGAGTTAGCCCAAGAGCGAAACATCATAAAGTCTAACTAAAGTTCATAATCTCCTCATAGGTTTAGATGCTCCTGGTTGACTCAGAGAGCCAGGTTCATTGCTTGAAGCTTCCTCATCCTCCTTTGCTTCTCTTGGGTTCACTCCTGAAATATCTTCCTTAAAAAGCTCTTTTGCTGGCTCACTCCACTGTGTCAGCTCCTGCTTCCCCCCAAACTATCCATAGAAATGGTTTGCAAGTGTTCTTCTTTTTTGATCTTRGACCCACAAATTGTAAAAAACCACAACATGTCTGTGTACTTGGCTGCAGACAGATAAATAGGCACTTCCCCTAAGCCTTCTTTGTTCTTTCAAGGCCTTCTGATATTTTCTTTGAAGTTATTTTTTATCTGCCCTCATTTCATTTCTGTCTGCTTTTACCAACARCCCTTTGTCTTTGTTCCTTGTAGCTATATAAACAATACCAAATAGGTAAATTGAAGGATATAGACAATATTTGAAAATCAACCAGGCAGCTCCATCATCTGTGAATTCCTTTGCAAAACACTATTACAAAAGCTGGCTCTGGGCTGAAATAATTAYGGTACTTTGAAAACAAAGTAATTATTTCCAATTAAATCACTTTTATTGTGCAATTAGAGTGCCATATGGAAGAGTTTTTCCTCTTCAAAACAGCTAGAATTCATCTGAAGGACTGCAAGGAGCCAGGTTCATTCCCCCTGTGGAGGCAGGAGGAAACTCTCTCAGGAAAAAGCCTAACTCACAATATAAGAAAGATATAAAGCTATTAGAGAGCTTTGAAGAAGGGCTGTAAAGATGGTCAAGGATCTGCAGGGGAAGCCATAGGAGTTGCAGCTGAGGTCACTTGGACTGTTCAGCCTGGAGGAGAGACTGTGGGGAGACTGAGAGGAGCCCTCACTGCAGTTACAGATTCCTCATGAGGGGAAGAGGAGGGACMRRCACTSATCTCTGCTCTGTGGTGACAGTGACAGGACCMARGGAAYGGCCAGAAGTTGTGTCAGGGGAGGTTTAGGTTGGATATCAGGAGAAGGTTCTTCACCCAGAGGGTGKYYRGGCACTRGAACAGGCTCCTCAGGGAAGTGGTCACAGCACCAAATCTGACAGAGCACAATGAGCATTTGGACAATGCTCTCAGACACGTGGGGTGATTCTTGGGGTGTCCTGTCCAGGGCCAGGAGCTGGACTCAATGATCTTTATGAGTCCTTCCAACCCAGGATAGTCTGTGATTCTGTGATKCATCAGTYCACTGGTTTTACAGCCTCAGGTAGMAGTTCAACTGGGAGAAATTAAATTTTGTTCAAATACACTARCACTCCCTTTCAGCTCCTTTGAGAGAAAAGTCACAACGTCTTTGCAATGCTTCCAACTTCCAGACTGCTTTAAGACACTAATGATACAAAACAATTTGACATATTCTTC
This sequence comes from Malurus melanocephalus, assembly GCF_030028575.1. Lineage (NCBI taxonomy): Eukaryota > Metazoa > Chordata > Aves > Passeriformes > Maluridae > Malurus > Malurus melanocephalus. Next base: position 36,339 of record NW_026623802.1, on the reverse strand, counting down.
TACTGGTAAAAGGTGAGTAGGAGCCTTACGATTTTGTCTTTCTAAAGTTGAAGGGATTAAAAATAGAAATCCTGGGAAAAGAGAAACTGACATRCACTAACCTAATAAGTTTTACTATCCTTTTCTAAGGAGAATGGGAGAAAAAATCCAATTCTGCCACAAATAGGTAAGAGTGAAGGCAGGAGAAATAATGAAGAAGCACTAACATCTCGCTCCAAAATTAGCTCATTTCCATGCTAACAGTTCACMGGTTTTGTGCTTTGCTGCAGATGTTGGCTGTGCAGGAGATCCAAGCAGCTAGCCCTGGTGCAAGCAGTTTGGAGAGGCACCTGTGAATGTCAGGGCTGTGGTGAGAAAGGGTTATCTCACATCAAAACAGCTGTGTCCTGCCCTGCACCTGCTTCTGTCCAATTAGTCTGTGGTGCCTTGCATTTCCTAGGTAAGTATCTGAGGTTCTTCTAGACTTATTTTTATCCTTCAGGGTCTCTACTGAATAGACCATTAAAACTAATGATCTAAAATCTGCTCTACAGCTGATTCCATATCTCATTGGGTGTTCAATGAAAAGGTTGTGAAGGGTTTTCCCTGCCTTTTTGCAGACATTTGGGTGAAACCTTGTTGACTGTGTCAGTGTACAGCTTRCAGATTGCCATAGGGGGTTTTCATGGCCAGACTTTGGGAGTGGGGGGCCACAGGGGTGCTTCCTTAATGTCCAGCAGAGYCAACCCCTGGCAGCTCCAAAGATGGACGTGCTGTTGGTCAAGACTGGGACAATTAGAAAGGGTGGTTACACCTCTGTGATAATGTATTAAATAAGAAAGATAAACAAAAATTTTTGCTCAGTTGYAAATGTGGTCAGAGAAGAGTAGGGTGAGAACATGTGAGAGGAGCAACGCTGCAGTGACCAAGGTCAGTGAGGAAGGAGGGGCAGGAGGTGCTCCAGGCACCCGAGCTGAGATTCYCCTGCAGCCCAKGGTGAGGCAGCTGTGCCCCTACAGTCCATGSAGATCCATTGGGATGTAGAGATCCACCCACAGCCCGTGGAGGAACCCACACCAGGCCTGAGAGAAGGGTTTAACCCTGTGGGAAGCCCACGGAGAGCAGATCCCAGGCTGGAACCGCCTGTCCTTGAAGGACTGCCCCCTGTGCCAGAGTGACCCGTGCAGCAGGAGTTTTGGGAGGAGCTGTTTTCCATGGGATGGGCTCATGTTGCAGCAGGTCACAGGGAGGTGTTGCTCATGAGATGGAGCCCTGTTGGAAAGGTTTGTGGAGGACTGTCTCCCATGGGAGAGAGTCCACGGTGAAGCAGGGGAAAGACTCCTCTCCCTGAGCAGCAGAGAAACAACTTGTGATGAACTGACCATAACSCCCATTCCCTGCCTCCCTGCACCACTGGAAGATTTGGGAAGTAGGGAAGGGTGAGGGAAAGGTATTTTAAAGGTTTTATTTTACTTCTCATTATCCTGCTCTGATTTTATTAACAATAAGTTCAATTAATATCTCTAATTTCAAGCAGGTTTTGCCCATGATGGTGTCTGGTGAGTGATCTCGCCTGGWYCTTATCTGAGCTCATGAACCTTTTGTTATCTTTTCTCTCCCCTGTCCAGCTGCAGAGGGGAGAGAGAGAGAGGCTTTGGTGGGTGCCTGGCATCCCACCAGRTCAACCCACTGTGCAAATGCAGTTTGCTTGAACGCAGGTGCATTGAGCATGTGCATCAGACATGATGGTCTGGGGAAAGAGCTTCATCAAAAGCATATCCCGCAGTCTGTGATCAATTTTTACCCCTGTTCCAGTGTGCTAAGCTGTTTAAAATTGTTTTCTGACATTTTCCATCTTGCTCCACTTACGTGTTTCATTATTGCACACAGCTTTTTTCTTTTTTCTTTCGTAGTCCTCTTTCAAGGTTTATCAGGAAGAGATTCTAAAATTACAGGCTATACTAATATATTTGTCTCCTCAACAGAACATCTTATGGCATACTTTACAGTTCTTAAAAGCACTTTGTTCTTTTTCCCTGTGTCTCAAATGAGCTTTCACAAAGAGAGCCCAAAACTAGTCATGGTCTGCAAAACTTTCATTAAGGGAAGACTAATTGAAAGCTTTTCATTTTTTTTTTTTTTTTGAAGTTTTTAACTTTTAACAGTGTTTAACTTTTGGAAGTGTTTAACCTATTTGTGCTACCATGGATTAGACTGGATTATTAATTCCATTTTACCTTTTCTGATCTTAAAAATTTCAAATAATCCTGTCTTAAACATGATTATTCCAAGTCCTAGCTGAGTAACTTGCATCAAAACAACTTAGTCGAAGCAAATTTGGTCTACTGAGGTAATTATTTTTTTATAGTGTCTGATTTCTGTAGAACATTTTTACTTTTTACTGAAAATGGARCATAAATCAAAATGCTTCTCTCGTTTCTAAAGAGCTGCTGTAGCAATTCATGATGATTGTAGTTTAAGTGCACTGCTCTTCTTTCTGGACAAGTTTATCTGTCCACATCCTGGTTTCCATAGTCAAGAAGGTACTGCCAATGTAATACAGCTGTTTCTGAAAATGAGGATTAGGACTATAGCACAGAAACAACCATGAGGATGGAGCACATAACAGACAAGGAATGAAGAAGATTGGATCAAAGGGTTTTCAGGAAAAACATTGTCTGCTTCCCCCCATCCCACTGTCCTTGTTCCAATAAAATCACTGTCCTTCCCTGAGTTCAGGGGTTTGTTCTTCCATGCAGTGAAAGAAGAGGTAAAACGAAAAGGATGAATTATCTGACAAAATCATTATGAGATGGAGTCTTTCAGAGCTGAGCACGACAAAAAATGAAAACAAAACCAGAAAACCTTAAAAAACAACAACCACCAAAAAAMMCCMMAMCCMAAAAMMAAMMAMMAAAAAAAWATTATTACATCATCCTGYAAAGTTCTCATGTCCATGTTGARTTTTTCTAACATGTTCTCCTTGGTATCTAAAATGAACTCAGACAGTGGCAAWATGTCCTGAGTTGAATGTGATGAAGTGTCCAGCTCTCTGGCTGCACCAGCCACATGAGTGTCTGGCAGGGATGCCTGGAGCCAGCTCCATTGTCCCAGGGACTCCCATGAGGCCTGCAGTGCTTCAGGAATCTKCACATGATCTCCAGCCAGATTCAGGGGGATGTCTCAGTTATGTCTGTGCATGGCCAATAATCCATGGCCTGTGTTCAGGTAGAATTTTTAAGCTTTTGGTGCTTAACAGCTCTAGTGGAGCTCCAAGAATCATCACATGTGAACATGGATAAGGAGGTTTAGGTGCCATAACCTTCAATCAGTTGTCACCCATAGTGACCACGTGTCAGAGCCCTGGGACCGCTGTTAGGTACGAATGTCACTGGCCAACATCAGCTGTGGGCTCCATCCATGTCCTCTGCCCCTGGGCACAGGTTTTCAGCTCAGTCCTGGAGCTTCAGTCTCTGCTCGTGCTCTGACACCTGGATGGATGTTTAACCTACACTGCAGGTAACTTCTATCCTGGGTGGAGCCACCCCCTCAGGTGTATGCTGAACTTCTCCCTAGACCTGGCTTTATGGCTCTCTACTGGATGAATTTYGGGGCCCAATCTTGTTTTGGCCAGATATTTTTGTAGGCCAATCTCCAGTCCCATCCTTTGTTCCAWCTCCTTCTCACAACAGAAACCCCACCAGGGATGGTGGCTCTGGTTCGTTTGACATATCTTGGACTGCAAGCAGACCCCAGCACCCAACTCTACCTTGTCAAGACCCTGTGGGCCTTGACAGTTATTCATTGTCAAGGATTATTGACAATGACTATCAGAGATGTCTGAGGATGTCTAAGGATGGCTCCCAGGTCCTTCAACAGAAAACACTCAATGTGTCTGAAACTACAGAAAGCCAGGAACAACAAAACTGAAGGRAAAAAAATTATYTAACACTTRTGASSCAACATATCTTTACAACTACTCAGTGCTGATGTCCTGTTCTGCTGTTCAAATTACATGAGAGGAGAAAAAATTTTTCCATAACCCAACAGCATGTCAAGGTTARCTTAAATATTAAGTATGTAAAAAGGAAAGACTTTAGGAGACTTGGCAGGGGGAGAAATGGAAAGTTAAGCTGTCATTGACATGCATATCTATTGGAATATATGTTATTTTGTTCTGGAGATAAAATAAGAGTTATTTGATWTGGGGAAAGAGGAACAGAAGGTATAGACTGACACAGAGAAATAGGCTCATGGTAATCTCTTTTACCTGGAGAGAAACATACTCACRGTAGGCAGCGCTTAATTTTAGTCATCAAAAACTGGGCAAAATGGAACAAGAAGTCAATCAGGTATAAGCAGAGATGGAGGATGTTACTCAATAATAAAACTTTTCCTTCAATCTTTGACTTGAAAATCTGACAAGCAGTCAGGATGAAGTTTCATTGTCTTCAGGAGGATGTGTGGGGGATTGGGTTTGTATTTGGCAGCTGAAAACAGAAGCTCTTTCATTAAAAGAGAGGAAATAAAGAGCATGGATGATTTTTTTGATTGGGGCTGAGTCAGAAAAGTTTCTAGATCTCAGTAAAAACGGACCTGTTAAAGGCACTGCAAGAGCTGATGCCAAAGTGGTGTAAGCTTAGAGACATATTCAGTTCATGTTTCTGCCAGTCTGAGGTTCAGTCTCAGATGTGCTTGTAGGACTGTGTTTTCCAGTTTAGGCAAGGAGATTCATACCAGGGCTTATCCCTGTGAGCTCAGGCTGCACATCATTACTGAACAAAGAAGCAAAACTTTCAATGAGAAGCTGCAGAGAAATATTTGTATCATTTGGGCAGAGGCAGTATCTCTGCCACCTAAAATTCATTATATCCTTAATCCTGTGCAGTAGTGAACTTTGTGATAGCAGAACTGCTCCTTGTTCTGTCTGGGCTCTTCTGCTCACTAGATGGCCTGATTGGGGTAGGTGGCAGAGATCGTAGAATTTTGAATATCTTGATTTGGAGGGAACCTACAAACATCACAGAGTCCAATTCCTTGGTTTGCTCCAGCCTTACAAAGGGAGTTGGAAGTGTGAGGAGGGAGTCCCTGATGATGTTCCCACCATGGTGGCATGTCACCCAGCATGTCACCACACTTAAGCTGCCTTCAGCAAGACACCTGAAAAGAGGTACAGTCAAGTAAAGCTCAAATAAAATTCCTGCTTCTGACCAAGCAGCCCATTCCCCTACACAGCTCCAAGCAGCTCTGACAGATCCCAGGAGAGAGAAAAGCAAGAAATCATTCCTGACAACAAATTTATCCTAGCTATGTCATGGAGCATTCARACAGGAATATCCTCATGCTCCTGCCTTCTTTGTGCAGCACTTCTTCACCCAAACTCTTCCTCCTTTCTTCTGTGCTCCCAGGCCTCTATGAGAGCTGGCAACATTCCTTCTCTGATTGCTCCTCTTAATGCAGAGGGGTCTCTTTCTCTGTTGGCAGTCTTGTTTCTCTGAATGGAGAAACATCACTCTTTTTTTCTCTAAAAGTATGAGGCAGAAATGCAAGAAATTCCCCCCATTCTCCCTGGACACTCAATTAATCCTCACACACCACTTCTTATTACCTAAGTATAGCTTTTACCTGCAATCCATCAAGCTATGGAGGAATTATGTAGGTTCAGGTCTCATTTAGCCAAAGGGTCCCGACCTTGGCAGTTCAGATCCTAAGAACCAGCCCTCTTAAAATAAATGGAAGAAGGTAACTGTAGCCTAGGTAATGATATTTTCTTTCTTCTTATCTGCTGACTTGAGATTCTGCCTCTGATGTTTTTAGGATTCCACAGCTCCGCTGAAACCACCTACTAGATCATTCTACACATTTACTGCTTATCCAACTAAAGTTATTATTATTCTGCATTTGAATTATGCATTTACATTTCACCCTTGTCATTGCAGTAAAATCAAAGGCCTAATACAATACAGCTCCAGCCTTTSCAGTTGTTGTGGGGTCAGCAAACACCTCTGATGTCAAGGCTGTATTTTAGGAAAGGCATTGCAGGCATATATAATTCCTGTTGTTTTTACCAAGCATAATGGCATAACCATATAAATTCTTCTATCTCCAGCCCATCCAGCATTCATCTGTCTGCACTGCACTTTTAGGGGGGAAAAAAGCATAAAGGTCATCCTGTTTCTCTGAGGCAGCTTCTCTAATATAAAAGAAAAATTTGTGAGGGAGCACAGCAGGTTTTCCTGCATCCAAAGGGCTCAGAGAGGGAAGTGGTTTCCAATAAGACATTATCAAAATCATCTCAGTAGTCCTGACTATCTCTATGACATGAATCAAGAGCGTAGGGGAGTGAAGCCTGCATTCCACGGGCCACAGTGAATGGCACTGAGGTGCTCACCGACAGCTCCTGGTACTCAGTTCCTCAGTGTGACACAGCCACTCATAGGTGGGAGAGAGTGGATCACTATGTGAGGGTCTGTTTCATGCTCAGATATTTGCAGAAATGCTTTGGAAAAATGGTTCCACCCTTACTGGGTCAGACAAAGATTTTTCCAGCACCTGTGTTGTGAGGGTCCCACTGCATGTTGGAAGCTGTAGCTTCAAATCCTGATCTGCATCACATAGAATACAAATTAGGAGATTAATTTCCCTTGTTTCAAAGGAGCAACTGAACCACTAGATCCCTGCTAGGAATATCTTTGAAAGGATTTCTCATTTTGACAACAAACATCAAAAAACTTTTCTTGGTAGAGTTTTATGAGAAAAATAATCTTTGGTCAAATGAGACTGGCACTGTTCTTCAGTGCTATCTCCAGTTCCTGTCTTGGGCAATACTTGTCATATTTTTCTGATATTTCCTCACTTCTGATCCACCTCTTTCAGTGGTTTGAACCACATCTTCCTCAAATTCTCCTAGAAAAAGGACAGTTTTTTGAGTCTGGAGTTTTTCCTTTGGGCCTTTTTTCTTCATTTCCTGTCGTGTGGCACAAGTACACATGGCTGACTTCCTTCTCTTGTGAAGCTCTTAACACTGACTTCTCCCAAGGGACAAAAATATTCCCAGCCTGGCAGTGCCTCCATCTTCCTATGTTCAGTCACTGCTGTTCTCTTTCTCTCCTTTTCTGGTCTCAGAATCAGAGCATGGCTCAGGAGACCCTTAGAGTGAGAATTTCCCTGTGTGCTTTGGTCCCACCACATCATCAGCTACTTGAAAAGCCATGAAAAGAAAGTAACATCCACCGCATAGTCCTGGGGTGAAATAGAAATTAACATGAATTCACCTCCTTTGTACACTTTTGTAGGAATTTTCCAAATTCAAAAGCAGGAGACAAAATGKAAGTTATCTCCTAGATTAAGGTTTACTGCTGTGGGTTATTCYCTGAGTGTCCTCAGCCACTGTACAAAAGAAGCCAGGCTAAAACACAGATACACAAGTCACAGGCATTCTCTGATGTCACACTTCAAAATATGTGGGAAAACTGACTTTGCATCTTACTTTTCAAAGAAGCAGAAAAAGCTTTTCTATCTTTGAAGTGTCTTATTGGTTCATTATGACCGCTGCCTATGTGGGAGATGCATTCCACAGTGTCCAAGTAAATGAGTTTCAGAGCATAGACTGACAATAATGGCATTAATCATTCAAGGATATCAATGTCAGTAATTCATAGTTTCAGGCACCTGGAGTTCAGCAYAGCAAAGATACCCCATGGCTATATAAAAATAAATTGGGAGACAAGCTGGTAAGGTGACTCTTTGGGTGAAAATATCATTTCCCAGGAGAATACAGCAAAGTTAGGTGCTTGCTAGCTTTTCTATGCTGAGAAAACMAGAACAGGTGTGAGTAGAGCTCACACGGGAATAAGCGAGTTCACAAGAACAAAAAGATCCAACGCTGCCATTCAGCAGCCTTTGTTCTGCCAATCCTGGGCAGCTCTACAGCAAATGAGAGGCAGTGAAAAAAGGTCCTGCTCAATGGTCGTTCTTCCTGCTCCAAGATACAGCAAGAAACAAAATACACTGAGACACACACTGCACCCTTAAGGCTGAATCCTSCCTGCTGGGTATTAGACTCCTTCCAGGCAGGGATGGGTGACTGTGTTGGGTCTGGCCTTATGCCAAGCAGAACTGGAGAGAAGTTGTTGAACTTCTGCCAGCTTCCCTCTTTGCTGAGTCAAGAGTCTTCAATGAGATGAGAATGTGGCCTTGTGTGTTCGGTTCATACAGAATACTGAGGTCTGCAAAAATACAAAGCATTATGAGAGCAAATGTACACCTCCTATGACTCTGAGCTATTGAAATAAAGAAAGATGAATAGCTACATTTCAACAGTTAAGAGCCCATCAAGGATAAAAATAATTCTTCCCTGTGCTGCAGGAATTGTTGAAATGGAGCTGTTAGAAGCTGATGTTTCTTTGAAAGGAAATTAACTTGTCCCCCCCCTACGTGCTATATGTACAATTCAAATTAACACAGAATAAATGAAGTTTTGAAATGCAAATGTGAAAATGAGTCAAGATACATTATAAATAAAGTTTACATATGGTGATGACAAGTGTCATCACATCTAAGGAACATCCACCACACTGTTCAGAAAATCACTAATGCAGTTTGAATGCCTTCTTTCTTTAGTGAAATATGCATCAGTCAGATAGAAATACGTAAATAGCCATATCCTCCACAGTTATAAAACATTAATACTTGTTTTGTGTTGCTTCTCTTCTCTACTATTTTTATAATACTGTTCTTTAATTTTTTTTTTTAGGAGATGACGTTTAAAGGCAGCACCTTAATACAGCCTAACAAATGTTTTTTACAAACTTTCCTGCTGGTTACATTCCTGCATCTCAGATAAATGCCTCTTGTAGCTGTTTCTGGAAGATCCAGTATTTCTTGGTATGCATTCCCCAGAACTGGTGCCCATCCCCCAAAGCCATCATCAGCTCTTTCCTGGCTCTGATCCACTTGTCCCAGAGCCTCTCTAACTTGTGTCYGTGTCCCAGGACCCTATCCCAGCCCATCTCAGGGACATCAGTSCCTTCCCCACCAAGGCCATAAGATGCCAGTCCAGGGGCTGATGTCTGAGCCTCAGCACATCTCTGTCCCCACAGAAGTGCCTGTGACCTGGGATGGGGCTGCCAGCCCCACCAGTGGAGTGTGCCCTGTACCCATCCCCCAGAGAGTCTCTGTCCCTCGCTGTACTCAGCTACGACCTTACCGCTATYGAGCAGAGTGGAAAAGATTATTCTGCAAGAACACCTTTCTGCTTATGCACCACAATGTTTGTTTTCCCTGCAACAACATGACATTGTTGGCTCAATTTCAGTAGCCCCCAGATCATTTCTTGCAGAATTGCTACTTAAGCAGCTGTTCCCCATCATGTGCCAATGTAACCGATTATTTCTGCTTATATGCAGTACCTTCCACTTGCCCCTAGTGAATTGCATCTTCTGTTCTTTTCTTTGTTTTTCTTGCCCATATCTTGAGTTAGCCAATATTATTTTTATATCTGGTTATGTCCTTCAACTACAGGTGCTACTGTTTGTCCTGGTACTTAGTAAGTACAGCTTGTATTCCATCACACAGGCTTTTAACTCTGGTAGACATTTTAAAGCGTAAATAATGCAATGCTACTGAAGTTTAAAAAAGTCAGCAATCTATGAACAGACATAAAATGGTCCACCAGGATGTTTGTTAAGAGTTTCTGAATATAGCTGGCTAAAATATAGAATCTGAGTGATTCTATAGGAGTACATTTGCTGTTGGAGTGGTTTTGGACTACTGTCAGTTCAAATCTGGAAAAAGACCTCTGTTTGCTATCTTGAATTTGTGGCACTAAAGCTTCACTGCCTTGACAGCCTCCTGTTTCTGTAGAAATTATGAAAGATACTGTCTTTCCCCCTAAATATTTAAATATTTCCTTTCCATAATTCCTGAAAAAAATCTCAGAAGGTGTTAAGTGCTATATAAAGGCCATTGCTAAAGACAGGGGTCATTGGTTCTTCGCTTTGTCTAAATGGTGCATCCCATCCTGGGCTGCAAATCTGTTGGAACTGGAAATGTTTTGTTAATATGCATTTATCAAGAGAGTTATGCAATGGAGTTGTAGTCACAAGCTGAATTCAAAGGGAAAATCATATGCAAAAGCTTAGAGAAACCAAAACCACACTGGGCTTTCATTTCAGAGGCATCTCTCACTCTATGATGTGAATTTTATTGGAGTAACACTTGGAATCAACTGGCAGCACTACCCCAGCATTTCTTTACAGCTAAAACAAAATGTATGAACTGCTGCATGCTGAAAACATMCACTGGAAATGTTTTGATTAAAGAGATGCAAAAAAACTTAGASCAGAGTATAGTGCAATATGGAGTTTCCTCCTAACAAAGCACTGGAATCTAAGATTTTTTGTCTCCCATTATGATTCCAGAACAAATACTTTTGTGTGCTTCCTCATACAACTGAGAGCAGCCACAACCATCCCCTGTGTAAGTTATTGATGGTGCCACTGTAAATAATATTAATTACAATACCTATAGCTAGAGATTTTCATATGGAACTGTTTAAATTGGATTTAGAGCCCTATAGGTGTCAAAGGCATTGTCCATGATTGTTTCCTTGAAAATATGTTTGGATGTTTTGTAGCCCCCTGTATTACCTGGCAATGAGATTATGTTTTCCTTGGCTCTAAGTGGCCTCACAATGTTGAAAGCAGGGTAGATGCAGGCTTTAAGATTTCCACTGTCTTTTCTTGTCATGCAAGAGAAGAACAAATTAATCTCACGTGTAGGGTAGACCACCTACAGACCATTCTTAAATCTTCATCTGAAGCACCAAAACCCTGCCATTGCTTTCAAAAGAAAACCAGATTTAATCTTCTACAGCAAAGCCTGCAACACTAGAAAATGACAGGTTTTGGTGATTTAGAGAAATTCAATATCAAATAGATAGCTCAATCATGAATCTATTATCCTCCCCCTATGCCAAGGAAAATGTTACTGAATGTGAAAACAAGATAATAGAATGGAGAAACAAGTACTCTGCTGAGCCCATACACATTAATAGTGTCATTTGAGAGAATGACTAAAGATTGCCATGAGTCAACGATTCCTCCTAAACATTTTGTCTAAGCACACCTACCATCCCAGCTTGACTGGCAACGAGCAGATTAACTTGCTTCAGTTATGATGGCAGCTCAGTTTGAAATAAATCACTATTAACAGCAGCACACCAGGCATCACTGCTCTCTCTGTCATACAGCAGTCACCTAAATGTTTATTTTGCATACTCTTCATTTCCTAATGCAAGAAACCTTCATAAAGAAGATAAGAGAGTGAGGGGAAAGAGTTGTGTGGGGGAAAGAACTGCCAAGGAACCCAGTTGAATTAAACCCTGTGTTTATCTGCAGGCCAGCAAATTGGAGTCCTACACACTCACATATGCAAAGTATCTGATGAAGCAATGTTTCAAAACCATTAGCCAGAGTCTTTCAAAAACCTGCCTGGCACCCTGTCAACTCATTAAAGAGCTGCTTGAGAACTCAGTTTAGGGGTCTGATTCTAAGATGACAAAGTGGAAGTCTTTTTTGGCCCAGACTCCCAGTATTTTTTTAGTTTTACCCTCCTTGAACCCAAATATGCCTGTTAACCCAAGTGAGAGTCCCAGAGCTTCCAGCTTCCCTGGCTGGTGAAACAGGGATGCAAAGAAAGGAGTTCTCAAGAGCCTAATAATTGGATTCATTTCTTATTTAAAAACTGAACGTAATTATTTTCCCCCAGACAGAAGAAGGAGGAGAAGAAACAAAAGGAATTTCCTTTCCTTTGGAAATATGAAGGTTTCTACGTTTTGTTCCTGTTCCAAGGTTTAATACATGCACATTAGCACATGCATACACAACCCTAGCAGACTTTCCCCTCTTTGATGTGGCTGACAGAGGGATTTCCTCTTAGGATATGTCTTATACTGCAGTAACTGCAAGATACTGATCTGGATGGATTTAAAATCTCATACAATATAACAGTTCCCTATTTAAAGCCTAATTAGATTCATTGTATACATCCACAGGAAACATCTCCATCCTGTAACAAGAAAAACACTTTGAGATCTGACTGYTAAAACCTCTAAATCAAGCTAAGAATTATTATTCCAAGTGAAAAAGTTATACAGAATAGCCTTATGTGTGCTTTTTCAGTTTTAGTTTCTTTTRAATGTCTCAAATTCAAGTCTCCTTTCTAGTATTAATTTCCTTTGTAGCTTCTACCATCGGACTATCACTCCTAGCACTTGCTGCTTCAAGAAAATGAAGAATAAAATGTTTGTAAATGGATTGTCTGCTATGGATTACGAAGATTTCACTTTAGAGGTGAATTTAATATTAATTTCCTTTTAACTTCTGTTGCAATTAACATGTAAGTCAAAGGTCTTTTGTATGAAAAAAAGAAAAGTAAAAATCTCTCCTTCAAAGTAATCGCATAAAGTATCAAGAAACATCTACTGCTTTGTAAAAGATATGATTCATTCAGCAGTCCAGGTGCTCCAGGGATTTAACAGCATTACTGGAGAGTGGTGGTGTGCATAGGAGAGAGAGATGAGCCAAAAAACAGCTGCTCTCTAAAACCTGGTTGGSAAAGAGTGAAAGGACAAAGGAAAACTTCTGGGTGGTCCAGAGGGCATTGTGAAGGACAGCAGTTCTGTTTTGAGGAGGGTTTTTTTTCAAATTCTTGAAAGTGCACTTGATTCCAAGTTCCTCCTTTCATAAGGAGGAAGAATAGTCTTTTCTAGTCTTTAGTTTTTTTCCTTTGCTCCATCATGTTTCAT
>NW_026623802.1:18037-23512 GCF_030028575.1 Malurus melanocephalus | reverse complement strand
CAACCCAAACCAAAACCCAATTAACCCAAAACCAGAAAATCTCCACAATGTTATTATCCATGGAAAAAAGATTGAAAGAATCATTTGAAAGTGAAAAATTTAAATTCACTGTCTTAAAAATGTKKTTTTTTTTTTTCCTAAGACCGAAAAACTTCCATTGCTTTTACAAAGCTTCTACAGACAGGCCTCTTTTTCTAGCTTAAAACAGCTATTCTTGGTCAGCAGCATTGCCCACAAAGTCTTGAGTAAAAGATTTGCAGTGGTCACAGATGCTAATCCTTTTCCACATCCAGAGCAGGTGGGTGAGGAAGGAATGGACCTGGGAGAGCAGGAAAACACAGCCCCAACCATGGGTTAAAATGTGCATTATTCATCTCCAAGCCCTTATTTCCCTCCATATAATCCACATGCTTAGACCATCTTCTGCCCTTTTTATGTGGTTATGTGTATCTGTGAAGGGAGGGAGAGATAAGAAATTTATTTGCATGTGAGGGAACTGCTACTTCACAACATGGAGATGCAATAAAATTGACATTTCTTGCTGCCTCTTTATACTCTGACCTAATTTTTTTTCTTGTCCTTTAATTTATTTCCCCCTGCTTTGTGGCATTATTAATAATAATTTAGCTTCAATAATTTAGCATAATTGTTAGCAAACTTTAAAATACTTCATTGATATTTTTACTATTCTGAAAAAAATTATCTGCAAAGCACTGCAAATGCTGATTTTTTCCATCATGGGATAAGTTACATGTCCTCATCCTCTTCTCTCTGATGTTTCAGTCCATGAAGCCTTGTGTTTCTTTTACCATGGTTTTCATTAATTAGCCTAAATTCTTTTACTACCTAGTGTTACAATTTTCAATCCATTCCCTCATGTCCTGTGTTTGCTTTTGTACAGACATCATATTGGGATACACATTTGTCTGAGGAAAGTGATAGACAGGGTTTTTAAAAGAAGACTCAATCAATGCCAGAAGCTTTTTTTTTTTTTTTTTTTTTTTTTTTTTTTTTTTTTTTTTTTTTTTTTTTTTTTTTTTTTTTTTTTTTTTTTTTTTTTTTGGTAGTATTAGAATATTTTAATTGTTGAATTGTTGCCAAGGAGAAGAGGGGAAAAGAAAAGAGGGAGATATAGGAACAAAAAATCAAACTGCCAAACAGATAAGGAGACAATTCCTCCAAGACAATTTTCTCATATTCTATCTTTTCCATCATTACTGAAATTTCACATTTCACGCATGCATGAAGAGATACAATGGCTTTCTATCAACTGCTCACTTTTTCTTTCTTAAATTGTGTTGTCAAATCTGTATTTAAATAAAAAAGACGTAAAAGATGTATAAGACAAATTCCTTCATAATGTGTTGGATATGAAACCATCTTTATTGGAGAACCTTGGAGAGTTTTGCAGAGCACAGTGCCAGGTTTGCAATCCTGAGAACATAAATAGTCCCACTAAAGTGAATGAGATCATTATTTGCATGATTAAATATCATAACATTAAACTGTACATAAATGCAACTGCTGTGGGTAGAGAGGGGGAAGGAGGAGAGGAGTGTGACATAAACTTTCAGGTGACAGAAGAGGAATGAATTCTGCCTGATTTCATCCTTCAAAAGCCTTCTAGTGACAGTATTATTTTTAAATGGCTTTTAGTGATTTTGTGACACTGCCAAGTCATTTAGCTCTATTAAAAAAAAAAAAAAAATCCAATAGCAGCAAAAATAATGCACAGTATTAATCTAGTGAAAACTGAGTTTGGGACTTACAGGACTTCGTGTGTGTGTATGAATTTACCTTGTTGGMCACCCAGCTGTTCCAGCCTTTGCTGACAGCCAGGGCTTTGGCAGGATCACCCCTCTCCTGCTCCCCAGGATGGTCAGGCTTCCTCCTTGCTCTGCACAGCCAAGAGCATTGCTGCAGTGGGTGCCAATGCTCAGATCTTGCCCCTCTTGGTAACCCTCAAAGGTGTCCAGTACTTCTGATGCTGACCCTGAAATAAGTGCCAGAAATGAGYACACCTAAACTGAGACTGTTACCTAAACGTTCTGCGCTGCTTTGCCATCACCACTGAAGAGAGAGTAGGCTCACCAAACACACAGATGGCACAGAGCTGGGGAGGGCTGCTGGCATGGAGGAGGACAGGTTTAGTTTTCAACATGTTCTATTTCAAATTTGGCATACAGGATGGAAAAAACAATGCATTCCAGGGAGGGCAAATGTGAGATATTTCATGTAGGCTTTGTGCACATATGGAGCAAGTGACACCTGCCCAGGACTTGAGGACAGCAAAGTTTCAGTAGGTCATTTGTTCTGGATAAGCCTGTGATGAGAGGACGATAGATATGTCCCAGATTGTATAAATAGGGGTGCAGATCACAAAACTGAGATATAAGACAACTTTCCCCTGTAGAACCAAGTTGAGTTGTATRAATTTCATCAAGGGGGAAGAAAGAAAGGAAATAAAATCATGAAACAAGGGTATATAATCCAGAACAAACAAAAAAGACCAGAGACCTAGAAAATGTGACCCATGAGGGAAAAAAAAATGACAGAAATTATGTTATTTAGTGTAAGCAATGAGAAAGGGAAGAGGGAATGGATGGAAGAGACATTCATTAATTTGTATAGACTACTGCCAGGATAATCTGTTCTGCCAGTTCATGGTGGACAGGACAAGAAGTGATGTGCCTAGTGAATGCTGCAAGGAATGTTCAGGTTAGATATGAAAATAATAAGGATGGAGAAGCATAARATTAGACTGCCTGGGGAGGTACAGAGCTTCTATCACAGGAAGAATGATGRGAGTAGAGCTCACTCTGCCACGAGGCAAAGGACCTGCCAGCACTGCGATTCAGTGCATATTGTAACATGAGAGAACTGGGATGTCCCTATCTTGGTTTCAACTTATCTCTTTGGAATGGGTGTCCTCTTAAGGTGCATTACATATTTGTTTCCTTTTCCTTTGATTTGTCATGATTTAGGTCAAGCAATCTGAATGAGAAAGATGCTTTCTTTCTGTGCTCTGGGGTAATAACACTAACAATTATAATTTATTTTATGAAAGAAACATATGAGCCTTTGTATAAAATTTTCATACTTATAGTACCATTTTCATTTTGAAGCAGTGCTACAATTTCCATGGGATTTATCCAGGAGCAAGGATCTGTGTCTCTGTTACCATTGTGAAACTAATATTAACATTTTCCAGGTTAGCAGGGTCATGCTGAACCACGGGAAAGACCCATCCTTATTCACAAAAACACCAATCTTTCCTTATCTRGTGTCTGGAGAACAAGGATTTCCTCTGCTTATATCTGTACAAAACTTGCCTCGCACATAGGACACAGACTTGGCTGGAGTTCCCAAATCCATTGTAGTGCAAAGACAGAAACAGTCAGTGAAATCCTTCTTAAATCTCCATGTCTTCCTAACAATAATAATAATTATTAATAGCAATAATARTRGTAGTAATAATAATAATGAAARGTGACYTAAGCAATGGCARCTGGAGGGGTGTACATGAAGGCTCAGGCCCACTGGAAGTCAAGCATCAAATGCCATTTTTAAGCACCCCAGCTCTCAACAAGCTAGTTACCTARTGAATAGGTACCTAGTAACACAGCTCTCTTCCAGGCACATGTGCCGCTGTCCACACACACACTGTCCTTGCTGCTGTCAGAAGACAGCTGCATATTTACCCCAAGGAGTTCAGCAGGCATCACTCTTGTCATTTGAAACAGAAAGAAAACACCTCTCCCCTTATTTGCCATAGTCTCATGTGTAKGCTATATCTGCTTTGGCTCCTTCTAGAAGCATGGTTTCAGCTCCAAAACTGGATGTTCCAGCCTTGTCCCCAGGATAGTGTTCAGACTTTAATAAGGTTTACTCTGGGCAGAGGAGGAATGAGAGAGGTAAAGATGGATAGCTCTTCCTCTCCAGGCTGTGTCACMTGGCACAAGGCATCCAGGTTTGCTGTCATAGAGTGACTCCACAAGCAGAGGAGCAGGAACAATTTCATCTGCGAGCGTGGAGTGTGAGGAGTGGCTTTAACTCCAGGCTTTGTGCATGGGACAGTTTCTGTTATTTCTCCAGTGTCATGAATGTAAATGCTGTCAGGATAGGGGCCATCAAACGCACACACACTCACTTGACACAGGGTGCTCAGAGCCACAGTCCTGACAGGACAGCACCTCTCTGAGAGCGTCTGAACTTGCCCAGGCAGAGGTGGAGGGGCTCCCAGGGCTCCCCAACCCTGGACAGGTGCACTCGCTCCAAGCAAGGCCTGAGCTTCTCCCCTGTGCCGGGCAGAGGGATGCCCGGCTGCGGCACCAGATCTCACTGTGCGTTGTGGATGGATGCACCTGTCAGAGAAGGCGGGACAGTCCGGGGCACCTGGAGAAGGGCAGCTCAGAGAAACCTAAGTGAYGCTTGACGGAGCCTCCTGGGACCAGGGGACCTGCTCTGCGGCAACCCCCGCCCGCTGTCCCCTCCCAGCAGCGCGGCTGCGGCTGCTTTAACCAGGCCGGGGGGGTGCGGGCAGCCCCGCCGACGTGGAGGGCATCAGCTGACCGCGCCGGGCTCTGCCTCCTCCCGGGCTGCCCGCACCTCCACTCCGGCGGCGGCGGCTCCGCCGTGCTGGTCCCGCTGCTCCCGAGCAGCACCCGCCGCCCGCTCCCCGCAGGCACCGCGCTCCTTGAGCTCAACCCTCGCCCCTTCCTCCTGTTCCTCCTCCCTGACGCCGGGGAGGCACCTGAGCCGGAGCCCTCCCCGCCCCGACCCGCGGAGAAGTTGGGATGCTCCCATCTGGCTTCCCAGAGCTCTGAGTTTAGGGCGGGATTTTCATTCCCCGCTCTTTCGATTTTTTTTAGATTTGGTTTTTGATGTGATTTTTTCCCCCTTTCCTTTCTTTCTTTCTCTTCTTTTTTTTTTTTTTCCCCGTTGCCAAGCAAACCGAGTGTCTGCGATGGATGGGAGCCCCGAGCCCCTCCGGGGCAGAGGCGCCCCGTGAGCCAGGGGCATGCCCCGCCGCCGGGGAGAAGCGGGCGGGCAGCCCCCGGCCGGCGGCTCCGGCGCCGTGACCGAGGATGCCCGAGACCTGGCCGCCTCTCCCCTTTTGCCCGAGCTCGCAGCGCTGCCGCTGACCGCAGCCGCGGAAATTACAGCAGCTCCCGGGCGCCAGACCTCGGAGCGGAGCCCCGGGATCCCCAGAGAGAGGAGCTGCCCGCTGTGACCGGCTCTGCAAGGAAGCTGCCCCCACCCCTCCGTGCCCCCGGCCTCCGGATGGGGCCGAGGATCGCCCACCGGGCAGCGGGGCTGCGCCCGTAGATGCTCCGCTCCTCCCTCCTCCAGCTGCTCTCCGGACCCGCGGCTCGGTCTCCCCCCCGCGCACCGCCCCGAGGAGGGCGCGCACCGAGCCCGCCGGGGCGCCGGGGCCGCGCCGCAGCCGAGCTCCGCGGGATGCGGCTCCGCGGG
>NW_026623802.1:0-17707 GCF_030028575.1 Malurus melanocephalus | reverse complement strand
CCCCGCCAGTCACCGCCATGGAGCTCTCGGAGGTGCGGTGCCTGAGCGACAGCGATGAACTTTACACCATCAACAGGACTCCCCCCGGCAGCGGCAGACCCCAGCGCCTGCTGTGGCAGACGGCCGTGCGCCACATCACCGAGCAGCGCTTCATCCAGGAGCACAGCAGCAGCAGCGGCGGCAGCAGCAGCGGCGGGGGAAAGGGCTTCAGCTCGGACGAGACCTGCTGCCCCAACCACCACCCGCACCCGCCKCACCACCACCACCTCCGGCGGCAGTCGGCCGGGCGGGGTTTGGGCAGCGAGCGCCACAACAACGGAGGCACCAAAGTCTTCCCGGAGGGCACGAGCAGCAGCGGAGACTTGGGCTTTCTGCCCCTGGACTGTGCCCCCAGCAACTCCGACTTCTTCCTCAACTGGGGCTACACGTATCGCGGGGTGATCTTCCCCACTCTCCGCAACTCCTTCAAGTCTCGGGACTTGGAGCGCCTTTACCAGCGCTACTTCTTGGGTCAACGGCGCAAATCTGAGGTGGTCATGAACATCCTGGACGTGCTGACCAAGCTGACCCTACTGTTCCTCCACCTGACCCTGGCCTCCGCTCCCATGGACCCCATTAAGGGCATCCTCTTGGGCTTCTTCACTGGCATCGAGGTGGTGATCTGTGCCTTAGTGGTGGTCAGGAAGGACACGACCTCGTACACCTACCTGCAGTACAGCGGTGTTGTCACTTGGGTGGCCATGGCCACACAGATTCTGGCGGCAGGACTGGGCTGTGGCCTCCTTGGGGACGGCATTGGCTATGTGCTTTTCACGCTTTTTGCGACCTACAGCATGCTCCCGCTRCCACTCACCTGGGCCATCCTGGCTGGACTGGTCACCTCTGTCCTGCAGCTTGTCATGCAACTGGTTATCCCCAGGTTCGCCATGACTTCCCTCAACCAGGTACCGTGATGAGGAGAGGGTGGGAACCGTCCTGTTTTTCCATCACCGTGGGGGAGAGGAGGTGTGGGGTGTCCCAAAAGATCCCTTTAATCATGTGCTCACAAGTTCATTATCTGGAGGGGAGATCATAGGCAAAAATCTACCTTCTTGTCTCCTTCTCTTTGGTCTCCCAYTGCCCATCCCAGTGTTTCACCTCAAGCTGGGAGTTGGGACACTTTCTAACCACTGTGTCCCTTCTGCTTGTGTATTCGTGGCACTGCTGTCCCTTGAAATAGCGCTGGGGAGAGAAACTCCTGGGTCAAGTGGGGAGGATGGATAATTTATTATTCCTCTCCCTGACTTCCAGCAATGGTTTGCGGTTTGAGATGACTCTGTCTTGGCCAAAACTCCCAGTGCTCCTATTTTACTAGCCTTTTAACTCTGAGTCTGCTGGGGGAACTGATACTTTTGTGTATGACGGGCAGCTTGATCTGAGCTATGGGAAAACAGGAGCAAAGTACGCTGTTCTTGTTGCAAGGAGAAACCAGTGAAATCTCAGTGAAACCAGAGCAAAGCTCTCCCAGGAGATTTGGTGTGAGATCCTAGGCTGTCTCAGAGGACAGTAAGAAGCCTTTTCTATTGGTGGTTAAAGGGCAAATGTTGTGCTGAATCCTTACAAGTGATGTCTAGGACAGTACTGGTTACATGGTGGAGTGCTGTGAGGTGCGGAGTGTTGAGAGGCACTGGGYGAGATGGGTCTGAGAGGTTAAAATCAGGTCTCACCTGACTTCACACTCCGATGACTTCTTCCACAGAAAGTGAGAATGCACCAAAGTCTCCATATCCCTGGAGAAGGAAAAGACTGGGTAACTAGGACAACCTAATCCTGGAGATTCTTGCTGCTCCCTTTTCCCCTCCCTTCCCAGACTGTCACAGCTCAGTGCTACCAATATTTCATGGGGATTATCATCTCCATTTGGCTTGCTCCACAGACTCGGGGAGAAAAGGRTGGAGATACTGTCAGATAATCCCGAAAGGAGGGAGGGTACAGAGGAATTTGTTGCCAGTGGTATGTTTTTCACATGAGTTTTGGGATGTCCATCTAGGAAGTGACTGATTTTACACCTGGAAGTTTTTACGATGGTGATTCTTGGGACATATCTACCTGCCTTAGACCCTGGTCCTCCTGAAACCCTGCTCCCCTGCTCATCCTCTTACTACAGGCACTTGTTAGCTGTGGGCTGCCTGCCCTCATACCCCAGTGATTGTTCCCTGTTTAGGGAACAGCTGTCCCGGTGTGTTGTACCGGGCTGAGCCCTGTGGACGTGAGGCAATTAGGCTGTGGCAGAGGTATTGCCCAGACCTTGGTGATGTGCTGATGAATGAACTGCAGCTGCATGCCTTGTCCTGCTCCCATGCACTGCTGGTGCTATTAGTGACGGGTCAAAGGCTCTGTGAGTTATGCTGATTTCTTAATTTACTTCCACGTCCTCTCCTGGAGCTATGAGTAATGGACTGCCATCTCATTACGCACAAGTATCGCAGCTGTTTAGCTGCTGCACACACACACATTTCCCACAGACATTTCCCGGGAGAGATACTAATATCTTCATTTTGCAGCCAGTTCTGTGAACGAGCTGCCTTGGAGCGGTGCACAATGAGAGATCACCAGCCAGATGATTGGCTTCATGAACTACATGCATAAATCTCCTTAACAGGATCCGTGCAGCTTGTCACACGTCGGTGCTGATTTACACCGGCTCCCGCCTGCCCAGGGACCACTTAACATCGCCCGCCGCTTCTGCCCTTTGCCCCCAGCCCCCAGGGGAGAGGCCGCATCCTTACCCGCCCCGGGCTGGCTGCCACCCCGATGCCAGGGGAGCTCGGAGGAGCCGGGGAGCCGCTGGCTCGGGAGCGGAGAGCGGCGCGGGGGATGCGCGGGGCGCGGAGAGCGGAGTGCGGAGAGCGGAGTGGGGCCCCGAGCGCTGTCCGCCCGCGCGGTGCTGAAGGCGGCCCGGGGGCTCCCTCCAGCGGCCCCGCGGGGACCGAGCCCGCCACGGCCCCAATCCCACGGCCCCAATCCCACGGCCCCGCAATCCCACTGCCCCAAACCTAAGGCCCCAATCCCACTGCCCCAAAACCCTAGGCCCCAATCCCACGGCCCCAAAACCCACGGCCCCAGTCCCACTGCTCCCAGTCCCACTGCTCCCAGTCCCACTGCTCCCAGTCCCACTGCTCCCAGTCCCACTGCCCCAATCCCACGGCCCCAAACCCACTGCTCCCAGTCCCACGGCCCCAGTCCCACGGCCCCAGTCCCACGGCCCCAATCGCACTGCCCCCAATCGCACTGCCCCGATCGCACGGCCCCAAACCCACGGCCCCAAACCCATTGCCCCAATCTCCCGGCCCGCATCCTCCCGCGCCCCCCTGGCAGGGCGGGCCAGGGCTCAGCCTGGGGCTCCGGGGAGCGGGACCTGGTGCCCGGGTGAGGCACAGCCCTACTTCGGTACTTTGTAGTGTAGCACCATTTTCTTACTTTTTGCAGAGGACGGCTGAGTCTTTTCGAGACTCAGTGAATGAAGCTTTTGTGGCTGATGAAAGACACAGAACTATTGCTTCACAGGTTAACACAGGGTATTTAAATGACGKTGTCATCAAGATTATGTAGGAAATCTTTGGGCCAACAAAGATTTCTTCCTCCTGCAGGCAAAACATTCTTTTTTTTTATCACAAGGCTGATCTCAGGTAAAATGCAGCGTCTTCYCTTCAGAGAAGCCTTACAAGGCTAAATGAACTATTTGATTATGTAGCAATATCTGTGAGCATCTTGCTCTGCCTCAGGATGCAGACAGACGCTTACACCGGACTAAAACCAGGAATTCAAGTATGCCATGAGAGAAGAAGCAGATGGTAAAACGCCGCTCATGGTACAAGTAACGGATTTTCCACTGATTTTTTTTTTTTTTTTTTTTTTTTTTTTTTTTTTTTTTTTTTTTTTTTTTTTTTTTTTTAATCAGGATTTCATGCAGGGAAAATACTGAATTCAGTTCTAAAAAGAAAAAAAAAATTGTCTACCCTGGAGTCAATTTAATACTGTACCCATTAGCATCCATGGGCAAAATTGTTGCGATCCTCTTCTCAGTCATGCAGGTATATTCACATCTATCTAAACTCATAATGTTGTAGCAGTTTACACGAGAGGAAAATCAAGTGCTTTGATGTACTTTCCCCTAACCTCCTAATTAAGCTTAGTTTTCATTGATAAGTTTGTTCCCAAGCAGTTCAAACCATTAGCAATGCTTAMCACWAGCATGCAGTACTATTGCCTGGTTYACTATTTGTTGTAGTTATCACACACTAWCATGAATGCAAATAATGTTCACTGTTCACCTTTTTTTTCTTGCAGTAAAACTTAAGATGTCACCTAATTTTTCTTCCCTTGCATCTCAAAATTTATTTGAACTAGCATCCTAGAAAAGGTGAAAGTCTGCCTTGAAACTAGATTCTATTAAAGTAACAAGAACAATAAAAAAAAACCTTAGACTCACTAATTTCAATCCTGCCAAGTGCTGCGTTTCTGGGGGGATATGACCACTCTTAAACTCAACTGATCCCAGCCTGAAATGCTGAGGAATGTGCTGCTGCTCTCCTTGAGGGGAATAACGAAGAAGGGTCTGATACCATGACTTAGGTAAAGACTCCACTGGTACTGATGAGATTGGGTCAGGAAGCAAATGAGAAATGAAAGATCTCACTGGTAAACAAGTGCAGTGTATGGATTTGTGTGCCTGGCTAGACACCACGCTGGGGGTAGTGTTTTTCTCTGACATTACTCAAAATTAAAGTTTTATTTGTACTGCATTTATTCTTACTTTTTCCTGGGTAATAATGTATGCAATCCAAAATTTTGAAGATCATGCAAGTGTTTCAGGCATATGGGGAAGAAAAAACAACTCAGAGCTCCTTTGTGTTATGCAATGTAGGCAGATGATAATATAGATATGAATTTTGACAGGCTTGAAATTATGTAATCTACACACATACTCTGGATTTTAATGTTCTGCCTTTGCACTCTTCATTCACATGAGCAAATTCCACCGGAGTCAGAGAGACTACTCTCATTATTAAACTGCCTATATAAGGGATACCTTRAAGAACCAAGTCCTAAATTATGCATATTAAATAAAACTTTAAAAATGCATTTGGAAATAACCTTAAAGTGGCTAATRCTAAGACTGAGTAAGCTTTTTCTTTTCCCTGTCTTTTCAAGTCTTGRCAGTCTTGTGAGTTAATTTTTCCTTGCTTATTTTTTCCCCAAAATCTCTCTCTGGGTTATTAATAGAGGAAAAGGCAGAATTCATGAAGTCACAAGGAGCCCTACAGAGAAAAATCTGTGTAGTTGTACAATGAAAACTGACAGCTTTTGCGTACATATTTCAGCTACGTTTTCCAAAATCTGATCATAGACATCAGTATATGAGTATATACAAAACATACTCATCTCTTCAAAATTTCTGCTAAATACTTGTGGAAAGACTATAAAATCTGTAAAATATAATGACATTTCAAAGTTAGCTACTATCTGAGAATTAGAATCAAAGCATTCCACCTTTATCCCCATGTTTGCTTTTGCAGCATTATTTGCTATGTGTTCTTCTGCCATAGTCTTTTGGGGGCTACTTATAACCTGATTGTGTGATTTTAGACTGGATTACAACCTGCTTTCCTTTTATATCCTGACCAGTAATATCACCTGACCAGTATCAGTGGGTCAGAGCGTAATTAGATTAGAATTGGATACACTTTTCTCTGAAGCAGCTGCATCATTGTTGTGCTAAGTAGGGCAAATGCATTAAATATATTCACACTTTGATGATTAATTGCCTCCAATATGTAGGAACTTGGGCAAAACCATGAATGAAACCTGCTTTCATCAGTGAGTTTCAGCTTACAACAGCCATTGTGCTTGCTCCCAGAAAAACTTACTTTGCTAGATTTGATATGATGTTTTTTTCTGCTCTCAGAACATTTCTGAGTTGCTTTCAAGGGTTTGTTTATTGCTCGTTTGTTGTTTTTCATGGCCTAGAAAGAGGCATATGCTCCAAAACAGCAACATATAATGCAAAATAATCACACACCACAGCACTGCACTTAGAGCTGACAGTGAATACCAGATCATGTTTGAATGATCCTTATTAGTCAGTGCAGAAGTCAGAAGGGGATAAACATCTCCAGTTCAGCTTCTTACTGCACTTCTCAACACTGTCAATGATGTCATTGAAACAGGAAAGATAAGGAAGCAAAACTAGAACTGCTCAATGGATTCTCCTTTTTCCAGGAGGCAGAGAAGGTGGGGGATAGAAGGACTTCTCATCTTTTCCTGATTTCCAGAATATCTGGCTATGTATGAAATAAGCTTGAGTGTTTCATGTAAAACGTAAAATTCAGTAAACAGAAAAGAAATCATGCTTTTAAATTTATGTTTGGGTTGATAGAGACTCTAAATCTGAAAATCCTCTCTCAGCTCCTGCCTGGCAGTCCATCCCTGCAGGTACTTTGTTAACACAATGTGTTATGGTGCAGATAAGTGGTCAGTGCAGTGGATGGGGAACAGGTTAAGACACTGGGTGGCCTTCCCACCACTGGATGGTGGCAAATGGTTCCTTTTCCAAGTGGCAAGCTGTCATCAGTGATTGATACTGGGCTCAATGCTGCTTAATATCTTTGTGAGTGATCTGGAAGATGRGATCAAGTGCACCTTTACACAGTTTGTCTGTGGTCCCAAACTGAATGAAGAAAGGAGAAGCCGCCCTTCAGYAGATCTGGACTGTCTGGAAGAGTGGTCTAACAAGCACATTATGAAGTTCAACCAGGACAAGTGTAAGGTGTTGCATCTGGGAAAACAAAATCCAGGATTGCAGCACAGTCTGGGAAGCAGCTTTATGGAAAGGGGTCTGGCTGGGGGTCCTGGTGGACAAATTCAGAATGAGTGAGCAGTGTGCAGCTGGGACAGAGGAAGGAAGCAGAGGCTGGGCTGCATCACCCTGGGCATCCCCACCAGAAATTGAGAGGTGATTATGTCACTTTATTCAGCACTTGCCAGGCATGGAATAATGTGTTCAGATTTGGTCCCTGTTATATAAAAAAGATGTGGACTTGCTGGGCCAAATCCAAAGAGAGGCCACAAATATGAGCAGAGAAGGGAACAGCCTGACATATGGGAAAAGGCTGAGAGAACTGGGCTTTTTCAGCCTTGAGGAAAGAAGACTTAGGGGAGATATTTTCACCCTGTAGTATTTAAAGAATAACAACAACAAAGACCAGACTCCTTTCTTACAAGGAGTCACATGAAAACAGTGAGGGGTAGTGGGTACAGGAACATTCCTGTTCCTGCAATCTTTAAACCAAGGTTTAAATCCCTTTATCCCCAGAGGGGATTGAAATCTGTCTCAATTCCAAAGCAGACCTTCCCCCATTCCTAGCACAGCTGTTCTTCTGTGTAGATAAAAGTTTAAGATTCGGCGTGCAAAAAAAAAAAAAAAATAAACTTTAAAATTAAAAAAAAAATAATAAACCTGACTCTGTAAACAACTGATTATGGAATCCAACATTGGAGGTGTCCTTGCTTAATATTTTACTGTTTTAAATAATGTTAAATGATTCCCTCAAGCACAGGTCCCAGCCAGCAGACTGCACAGTCTGATCTCTACTCTGACATGATGAATTTTGAACGTCTTTTTCGGAGCGCTGAAAAGCCCAAGTATTTAGGGGAAAACATCACAGTGATTCTCTAAATCCTAGGGAAAACTGAGGTTTAAGACATACTCCCTATCTTTCATACTTCAGGACTCTGCATATTGTGTAAGGATCTGTAAGAGTCTGGTGTCATTCCGCCCAGGCTGGTGAATTAAACTTTAGTAGCTGTGTGTCTGCAAATGAAATGTTCTAGGACCTTATTTTGTGGCTTATGAGCCATTTTTTTTTTCATCTTGCCCTTTCTACAAAGACGAATTCTGCCACTTGCTCTGTTCTTGATGCAGTGCAGCCTGTACCCATCTCCAGTGCAGAAAGGACTGTGGAGTTCCTATCTGGCCCAAGGAGGGAGATGAATGCAAATCACTGGGTTGRTGCTGCAGTGAATCTTGAGCATTTTGTTAGCAGCCTCATTCATTTGAGCCAGGGATGAGAGAGWCCTGGCTTGTTAAAAGCGATCAAGCAACCATTTCTTGGAAGTAAATTTTTTTTCTCGGGGATATTATTGACTTACAGYCTTCCAACAGCTTCATTTAGGGCTCTCATTTAAAACCCACAAAATGTAATGTAAGAAATCCCATAGATATTAGGATTTTTAGGTGAACCAAGGAGATGACTTCTCCAGACTCTCCTTAGGGAAAGTTTTTCTCTGAATCCACGTTTCTTCTGAAAGAGAACAGAAATGTAGACATCCAGCTCCTCCAGGAGCTCTCAGAGTGAGCTCTCTCATGTTTATCTCTCCAAACAGCCAGGTCTGCTGACAGAGATACCATTGTGGTGCTGCTTAATCTAGAACAAAAAACATCAGGATCTTTACACAGGATGAAGTGCAAAGCCAGGCAGCTTTGCCTGGAATAGCTCATCATACGAATTGTGTTTATTAACAACTATTTTAAGAAGTGCTGCTATTTCATTTGCCAGCTTCTTCTGCTGCAATGTTTCACACAGTTAGCCCTAGAGGAGAGATGAAGGCTGTGGAGTTCATTAATTAACCACTGCTGTAGTCTGAGAAGCAGCTGAAACATATCAGTGTAAAAATATATAATCTAACACAAGTCATTTTTTTCCACAATCACAATAAGTAATTGYATTTCTTCCAAATAGGTTGATGTTAGTGTTATAATTTTATATGATGCATTGTTTTTAATCTAGAAAAGAGTAACACCCAGTATAAATTAAATAGTGTTTGAGTGAGTTCAATAATTTATTTTTTTTATCTGAATTTTATTTTTCAGCTTTGATTAAATCATCACTTTGAAGTTTTGTATTTTACTCTATCCTTACTTTCCTTTCCCTTGGGGGGGGGGAAAAAAAAGCAGAAATCCTTCTTTAATGAAATCAGTGGAAGCATTCAACAGTATCAGAATCTTAATTTYAAAAGTCAGTTTATTTCTTTGGAGGGATCCAACCTTCAAGCACTTTACTATTTCTCCTTTGTTCAAACKCTCCTGCTTCATTTACCTTGGAGCCACTTAGAGATGGAGCTGTCTATTCTGTGCTCCTTGCTTTAGGTCTACCACAGCAGAAAGCTCATTCATAAATCCATAACTATCATCACAATGCAAAGGAGAAATAATAATAACCAGGAAAATGAATCAGCACAGAAGAACTAAATGATATTACACTGTGTAGCAGTGGTTACATAATTCTGGAACTAGGATCTTAGCTAAAGAAATTACTGAAATCTCAAGGAAGTTATCCAAATAACTGTSTAAGATCTAGATATATACATTCTTYTATCCTATGGCTCTCTTGTCACATGGGAAAGTACCTCTAATGCTTATTAATATTAATAAGGTTCATAAGCATACTAGACAGGGGTATAATTGACATAGAAATCATCCCACGTGCTCAGTATGAGTCTAATTTAATGTGCAGATACGTTCTTTTAGGGAAGGAGAAATATTCAACACAGATTTCAGCAAGGGATTGGGAATGAGGATCATGCCTATTCATCACTGAATTAATCACTGGTCTGTGGTGACCCACACACRTCATTATACATTTCTGAGCTTCATTTGATTTGAAAATTTGCCTTTCTCAGCTGCTGTAGTRTGTGACTAATATGTTCAATTACTTTGAGATTTTTGTGTAAAACAGGCACAACATCTTCTGTGATGCACCAAAAGAGGAATACTGCATTGGYCTCTGTCAGCCATGTACTTTTCTTTTGAAACATGAATAGAGTGCATGTAGTGGAAATGCATGGAATTCCACTTCATTTTTTTTTAAAGACCTGGTTCCACATCATTCTCTTTAGAGTTGGAATGCATGTCCTATGAGGATAGTTAAGGATTCTGGTTTTATCTAGTTTGGASAAGAARAGGCTGAGGAGTGACCTCATGGCTCTCTAACACTTACCTGAGGAGGGGAAGAAGAGATAGGACAYGTGGGAATGGTTCAAAGCTGGATCAGGGGAGTCTCAGAATACATTAGGATCCATTTCTATACCAGGGGTCTTCAAACAGTTGAACAGGCTTCCTAAAGAAGTGATCAATGTMTGAAGCCTGTCGACATTTAAGAAGCATTTGGACAATATCCTTAATAAGGTGCTTTAATTTTTGATGGCCCCTGAAGTGGTCAGGAAGTTGAACTAGAAGGTTTTCGTAGGTCTCATGCAACTAAAATATTCTATTCTATTCTATTCTATTCTATTCTATTCTATTCTATTCTATTCTATTCTATTCTATTCTATTCTATTCTATTCTATTCTATTCTATTCTATTCTATTCTATTCTATTCTATTCTATTCTATTCTATTCTATTCCATCCTCTCCTATTCTACTTAACCCTGACCATCAGTGACTCTAACACCCATCAGTACTGAGAAGATGTTAAAATAGCTGTCAAATAAATGGAAAAGGACCCAGGCATTCTGGTCAACATCTGGGCACACACTGCTTGAACATGAGCCAATGTGCCCAGGTGGGCMAGAAGGTCAATGGCAGCTGGTCTGTGTCAGCCATGGTGTGGCCAGCAGGACCATGGCAGGGATTGTCCCCCTGTCCTTGGCATTGGTGAGATCACACCTCAAATCCTTTGCCTAGTTTTAGGCCCCTCACTGAAAAAAAAAAAAAAAAGATTGAGGTGCTGGAACATGTCCAGAGAAGGGCAGTGGGGGTGGGGAAGGGTCAGGAGCACAAATCAGGTGAGGAGCAGCTGAGGGAGCTGGGGGTGTTCAGCCTGGAGAAAAGGAGGCTCAGGTGAGACCTTATCATTCTCCACAACTCCCTGAAAGGAGGCTGTAGCCACGTGGGGGTCGGTCTCTTTTCCCAAGTAGCAAGAGACAGARCAAGAGGATATGGCCTCAAGCTCCCCGAGAAGAGGTTTAGATAAGATAATGAGAAAAATGTCTTCATCAAAAAGATTATCAAGCATTGAACAGGCTGTGCATGGSGGTGGTGGTGTCACCAAYCCTGGAGAGATTTAAAAGTCATGTACATGTGACACTTAGGGACATGTTTTAGTGATGAAACTTAGCAATGCTGGTTTAACAGTTGGACTTTATGGTCTTAGAGTCTTTTCCAACCTAAATAATTCTGTGATTCTTTATAGTAACTGATTCTCGAAKCATTAAGGGAGTAGTTTACCTCAAAATGTTCAGAGAGATTTACAGTAGATTCCTCCAAAATCTGAAGGTCCTTGAGAGTAGCCAGTGAAAATGCTTCTTAGAGACTTAGGCAGAGCTTAAGTCATATAAAACTTGTCCAAGGACTGTACAAGTTTTACAAGTTATTGAAAAATATTTTGACATTCCAAGATCTAGCCAGATGCCATTCTGACTGATGCCACAACAATTTACTTGTTCTACCCAAYCCTGAGAGTAATAACAGTTTGTTAACAACGATAGGAAGAGAAGAATTTATCATATGTATTTAATTTGWGCTAATGTAATTTCTTTTGTCTGCTACGTTCCATTAGCCATCTGAGAGGCTGTAAGAAACACCAGAAGTATACATTAAATGTTCCCATTTTCTATGGGATGGTACAGGATGAGAGTGTCCCCAAGAATATTTTTATAATCTTAATAGCTCTTTGTGCTTAAAAATTATTTTTCAATGACTTAYTACTTTCCTTCCTGTAAAAATGTACTTTTGTCTGGTTATTCTTAAGGTACATTWTCTGATGACAGCCACTCTTCTTTGTGAACACTGCACAGTAGATTCTCTAATAGAAGCATTCAGTTGCTTCAGATCTCATCAACAATCAAACCAATAAAATCTAAAAGTTTAAAGAACAGAACTCTCAGAGGTAATGTGACTTTGGAGGAGTGCAGAAAAATGCTCCTTAACATGTCAATTATTTTAAACTGAAGAAAAACTCTCATCTGCATAAAGATTGGTATAGGTTTAAGATGTTCAATGGCTCTTAGACTTTGTACAAAGATTGTTAATGGACTTATTCCTTTCCTCTTTAAGCAGTTAAAAGATCTTTGCTGGTCAGATTGCTTTCCATGACACTGGAACATGCTARCTTCCACACTGAGTTTACAAACGTTCTGTCCAACTGCATTTATTAAAGAACAATTCTGATGGTGTTCAGAAGGAAGAGGATTTGAGGTCACTTCTGGTTTTCTTCTAACACAAAGCTTCTGAAATTTAACCTGACAGAATTGATTTTTTTTCAATCTAAAAAACACATATATCTAGTAAGATTCCATATTCAAATTTCTAAATGTTCAGACCACTTCATAGATTTACATATATTTTTATTATATGATACAAATATTCAGGAAAGGCAATGCTGTAAAATTTCGTGCTTTATTCCTTTTTTTATAACTTGCTTTCAGGTTCAGTAATTACATTTGCAAGTCAAAATAATATTTACTATGTCCCTAAAGTTTGTGTATATCTGAAGATGATTTATAAGTACAATTTAAAAATGGAAAATATGTACACCATTAATTAAGAAATTTTTTCTAATTGCTATCACTAAACTATAATCTGGAAATCAAACTGTCATATTCTGCTTAACAGCAACATGGATTCAGCAGTTGCAGATTTTAAGATAACTTGAAAGGTGTTTAGTCAAAGATTAGTGACCTTTACCATATAATGTCAATTCAATGAATCTCAGGCAAGGAAAAAAGAAAATGCTAGAGCATCCTACAGTTAAGGAAATAATTAAAAATCTAAATCATAAACACACACATACACAGAAAAGCCCCACATTTTCTCACAAACTTTGTATGAAACTCATGAGCCCCAAAACATGGGATGGATAGATGGTCATAGAAATTATTCACGGGACAGTCATCTGGCCTAAAGCCCATTTTCTGTTGTGATCTAGGAACTTGAAAATAYAGTGAGGAAGTGAGGGAGAATTTCAACTTTCCATAAGCTAAGGAGTCCTTTAAATCACTTAAGTGGTTCAAAGAGTGTCTCATGGGGCTCACCAATTCCCACCAAACTCAATAGAGTTAAATAGTCTGAGGTGCTGGCAACAAAAAACTGGGAGGAGTGATGGATACACAAAGAYTGTGCTGCCACTCAGAGGGACCTTGGTGGGCTGGGAAATGGACTGATAGGGAACTGTCCCAGAATCACAGAATCACAGTGTCCTTAAGGWTGGAAAAGATCTCTAAAATCATCGAGTACAGCTTTTAACACAGCACTGCTGTTCTTACCACTGAATCATGTCCCCAAGTGCCACATCCACATGCCTTTTCAACAGCTGGGGGGATGGKGACTCCCCCACTTCACTGTAAAGCCTCTTCAAATACCTTATCACCCTTTCAGTAAGAAACTTTTACTAATATCCAATCTAAATCTCTCCTGTAAGAACTTGAGGCCATTTCCTGTTGTCCTGCCACTTGCTATCTAGAGAAGAGACAAACTTCCATCTGGCTACATCATCCTGTCAGGGAGTTATAGAGAGTGATGAAGTCCCCCTGAGCCTCCTTTTCTCCAGGCTGAGCACCCCCAACTCCCTCAACTCTCCTCATCTGACTTGTGCTCCTGACCCTTCCCCTCTCCATTCAGCAGAAAGGAAATTGTGCACTCAGGAAGGAATAACCCCATGCACCACAGCAGACTGGCACTGAGCAGCTGGAGAGCAGCTCTGCACAGAAGGGCCTGGGGAACCTGCTGGACACCAAACTGACCATGAACCAAGAGGCTGAAGGCCAGTGGCCACCTGTGCTGCCTTAGGTCAAATATTCTTATCAAATTGAGGAATGCAACCTTCTCCTTTGGTTCATACTACTGAAACATATCTGTAGTGACAGACCCAGTGTTGGACTATCCAGTACAGGAGAGACATGGACATTTGGAGTGAGTCCAGAGAAGGCTATGAAGAGCTGCCAAGTGAGGAAAGGCTGAGCTGGGGCTGTTCAGGCTGGAGATGAGAAGGAAAGAGGGTGTGTGGGGTGGTAATCTATAATTAGGTATAAATAGATTACTCTAAAGTCAGGAGACACAGACACACTTTTCTCAGCAGTGCCCAGACACAGGATAAGAATCAATGTGCACGAACTGAAATGCAGTAAATTTCACTTAAACATTAAAAAATACCTTTTTTATTGTGAGGGTGTATGAGCACTATAACAGGTTGCCTAGAGATGTCGCGAAGTCTCCATATTTAGAAATATTCAGAATCTGACTGACAAAACCCTAAGCAATTGCAGGTGATCCTGCTTTGAGGAAGGAGATCTGACTGTACAATCTCCTGAAGTCCTTTCTGAAGTCACCGATTCTGTGACAGCAGTACAGGTATTGTTTCAAGAATGCAGACACAAAGATCTGCTGAGGATTTGGAGGGCAGAACTAACATCTGTGAGTCCAGAATGAATATGGTCGTGTGCAAGGCACATCTCCTGTGATCACAGGGTGACACCTGGTTTGCCAGGCCTTTGGACACACCTCAGTCCATTCTAGCTTGGAGTCCTGGGAGGGATTTGTCTGCAGGCTTGGATCAGAGGATCATGTATTCATTTTGGCTGACAAAGACACTTTAGATCACCAAGTCCAATCACAAATGCAAAACTATTGAATCCACCTAAAGCCATCACATCCCATTTCTCCATGAGAGTTGTTCTATGGACTTACTGCCATTTCATGGTTCAAAGCTCAAAGCAGCAGCCTTGCCTTCCCCATCCCATCTGGTGACACCAGGCACTGCCAGAGCACAAGTTTATAGCAAACATCAGGCACATGCTCACTCTGTACATATTTTGGGGAATAATTCTGTCTCCACCTCCTAAAACTCTGTGGTTCTATGCAATATTACAGGTGGGAGAGTTTGAAGAGTATCAGTAATACATGTCCTTTCTTTCTACCAGCAAAAATATTTCCTCTACCAGTTTCACTTGGTCAGGTTGCTAAATAATTTTTCTGATATGTGATATACACATATGTGTATGTGTATACTGTGGCCTCACAGGGGTTTTCTCAGCAGCCTTAAATGCCAAAGAAAACTGCAGGCAGATTTTCCCTTAGGCAGTCTGTCTACCAATGTTAGAACAATGTTTTGAGCAATAGACACTATCCTTAAAAAAAAAAAAAATAGAGATTAACTTTATCCCGAGAGAGCACTGATGATTTTTAAACATGCTGTTTCCAGTCCCAGTGGGTTCTGCTCATTTTCTCTACCATTGTAGGATCGAGGATTTCTCTAGAGTAGATGAAGAGACAGCTGTGACACCCTTCAAGTATGGAAGGGATTGCTATGGAGAGGAAGAAATCAATT
Organism: Malurus melanocephalus; assembly: GCF_030028575.1. NCBI lineage: Eukaryota > Metazoa > Chordata > Aves > Passeriformes > Maluridae > Malurus > Malurus melanocephalus. Next base: position 2,345 of record NW_026623802.1, on the reverse strand, counting down.
GTTCTTTGTTTCATCTATAGCAATGATGGGTTAAATTGTTTTCAGAAACAGTTACAGATAGTAGGAGAAACCTTGAAATAATAACCTAATATCTGAAATAACCTCATTTTGCTTGCAAGGCTTTACCCTGAGGTATAATTAAACATCTTAGAGAAACATTTTTTAGGAGTGATTTAGGTAATACCCAGGACCCTGGAGCATGGGTTAAATGACTTATCAAGGTCCTCTTGTGCCCTACTTTCTATAATTAAATGGCACTTGCTCCTAATTTCGACTATGATGCAAATTGTTCTCACCTCCAGTTTCATAAGAAATGAACCATTTTGCATATATAAAGATTGCTGCCCTGAGGCTGATAGATTAGTCTGAATTGTTTCATTTATTGTAGCCTGAAATGCCACAATTTCAGGTATTTATATTTATGGTTTGCTACAGACATATTGGATCAAATATTAGCCAACACTATTGTTGATGGTGCAAGAAAATGACAGAATCTGATTGTCTCATCCAAGAGACTAAGTCTTCTCTGGTGAAGAGACTGTGTTGCCATTAAGTCATGTTAAAAACAAACAAACAGTAAATCTGACTAAATAGGGGCCATTTTTGCCCAATGAAAAGTATTTTTTGGGTCATTGTCTGATTTTATTTGACCTTCACTCTTCCTCCTCTTGTGTTATTAAACTGGCCTGATTAGTTTTACTTGCATATGTATACATATATACATAAATATATTCAGAGGAGCAGTGTTATTGTAGATTCTGTTCATTGTATAAAGTAGTGGAGCATATGCCACTTAATTACAAAGAACAAGAATTTTTCTGGTTATTCCTGTTCTAGACAAATGTGTCAGTATGTATTAAAAGATATGTTTCTGAAATCTTTGGACTACAGCTGACTTTAGGACTCTTCTCAGAGATATAGTATACATAAAAATAATGGATACAATATAGGAATACATAAGTAAATATAGAGATTAATTCATGCTTGCTGAGTAGTTGGAGTATAATTAAGAGGTGGAAGAGTCCTAGTTTTAACTTTGCAAGCAAATCCACCCTAAACTCTGGGAAGGCTCGTGAAACAATGGTCTCTTGCCAAGTTTCTCCATGTGTGACACCCATGAAGGATCCATTAGAGCTGAGTCTGCTTTCTGTCACTGAAGTAACAGAGCACCTTCCCTAGGGCCAAGCATCCCACTCCGGTAAAAACAGGGATTCGGGCTTTTACTTTAGAACAGACACAAAATATTTCCTTCCTTCTCCAATAAAGAAAAAGACCTTAGTACCACACAATTTTAACTCAGGGAACCTAGTGGCTTATGTTCTCTTCAAGGGCAATAAACTCTGACCTTGGCAGGATATTTTAATCGAGGTTTTCATGTTGTGAAGGGCATTCAGCAAAATGCTTTCATCTTCAGACTAAAAAACAAGTAGCAGCCATTCAGGGTAATTATAAAGACAATTTTAATGAAATATTTTCAGACAACCATTTCTACCAGACACAGGAACCTCTCTGAAAAATGAATACTTTACAAATTATGCTGGATTTTTAGTTCAAGGGGGAGGATGTATCAAACACACAGGCAAAATAGAGTTACATTTATTCTTCTCAGTGGACGTCAGATGGTCGGTAAAGGTAGGACATCCTGTGCATTTTATCATAATAATTTTGAAGATGTGCACACAGTTTATGGATTAGGATGCATTTTCCCAGAAATGTCTGGTACATCCCATCTGAATAGAGTGGTATCTTTGTGTTCCTGCAATCCGACCAGACTGGCTGCTGAGCTATCACCTTGAACAATTGCAAGTCATAGAGATCAGTGACGTCCTGTGATCTAGCAAACAGTTGTTATTGAATACTGAGGTCAGCAGGAGCTGAGAACTCCCAGAGGAGGGCTTTTGCAGTTCTGAGTGACAATGACTCTTCCATTTCAGTTTTCCAGTTGAACTGGAAGCTGAGGGCTGCCACATGCTGCCCACATGCTGTGGGCCTGCCTTGAATCTTCAATATTTTCCTTTCTGGGTGATACCAGTCAAATAAAAGGCATTTGCACACCTAAAAGTCTGAGTTTTTCAGACGTGCAGCAGTTTCACCTCTTTAGTGACTTATGGTGGAAACAGAAAAACTGCAACGGTTGTGTTTGRTGGGGTTTTTTTAATAACCTGACAAGAACTGAAAATTTTAATGTAGAAAAACACACTTTTAAAAAAAGAAAATTAGCACTTGATAAAATTGTTCCGGTTCTACAGATTTGTATTGCTTGTCTCCAGACATTGTTCCCCAATATTTGGGCTTTTGAATATCATCTTGTGAGGTATTTAGTCACAGTGTTCTACTTTTATAAT
>NW_026623801.1:423044-423939 GCF_030028575.1 Malurus melanocephalus | reverse complement strand
CGGTGAGAAGATATAAAATCATCAGGAAAGGCTGAGTTTGTTTAAATGCAGAGATTACTGTAAACACTGGTGGGGCATGGTAACAATTTGTAGCCCATGTGTTTCAGAATATCATAACTGGTGTCAATAAACACATTAAAAATTGGCCTTCAAAGGGCTGGGGGATGTCGGGAGCGTCAGGAAGGCATTGCAGCCCAGGGATTTGGGGTGGAAACAAGCAGGGGAGCAATGAAAGCCAGATCCTGTGTGGGGAGAGGGATGGTGTCAGGCTGCTGGAGCTGAGGATGGAGAAATTTATTTATTTATTTATTTTTTTCCAAGGAAATTTCCTCTGTAAACGGATTTGAATTATCAGATCCGATTGGATTTAATGTAACAGAGATTTCCTTCTTTGGGAAATCTTCTCTTGAAGCAAAATGAAATAATTTCATGATTTTACCAAAAAATTAATGTTTCAGTGAGGATGATTATGGCTTCCAGYCCTGGATCCCTTCCCTGCTGTGTTCCCCCTCTCCCACTTTGACCTGCTGGGTTGTCTGCCCTGCCCGGGGAGGTGATGGAGTCACAACCCCTGGGTGTGTTTGAAAATAGATTGGATGTGGTGCTTGATGCCGTGGGTCAGTTGAGGTGTCAGGGCAGGGGTTGGGCTGGAAAATCTTGAGGTCTCTTCCAACCCTTGAGAATCTGTGAATGTGTGATTGTGTGACCCTGTGATTGTTTGATTGTGTGATTGATTCTGTGAATGTGTGATTGATTCTGTGATTGTGTGATTGATTCTGTGATTCTGTAGTTGTGTGACTATGTGACTCTGTAACTGTGATTCTGTGACCCTGAGATTCGTGATTGTGTGATTCCATGATTCTGTGACTTCGTGATTCTTTGATTCTGTGATTGA
>NW_026623801.1:419503-420839 GCF_030028575.1 Malurus melanocephalus | reverse complement strand
CAATCTGCCCAGCTGGAGAGAAGTCAATAAATCAGTGCAAAAATAATTGATTTATAGCAAATGATTTTACAGCTTACTAAAGAAAGCTCCCTTGTGCATTGGGCTGAAGAAAGGGCCCTTGTCTGGAGCATTTTGGCCATCCAAGATGTGGGGTTGGGTTCTGGGAACGTGTTGATCCCTGCTGGGGCTGCAGGGCAGGTTTTGAAATTCCATAGAAGGAGCCCCGAACAGGCTGTGCCCACGGGCTTGGTGCCACTCCCTGGAAATTCCCAACTTTTCCCACCTGGAAAGGGAARGAGGAACCAGGGAGCTGCTGATCCTTCACCCTGGGATCTCCTGCTGGACTCTGTCGTGGTGGGTTTTGCTCACAAAAGGAATTTTTAAAGCAGAGCTCTCCTCCCGTGCGATGCTCTCACAGCTCTGTGCTCCCAACAGAATTCCTGTGGGATTCGCTGTGTCACATCCCATAATATCCCACCTCTGTTCATCCATCTCRGGACATTCATCAGTATTCCAGCATCAGAACTGTGTGAGGCTAAATTTAGGTGATAATGTTCATTAAAATCAGTAAATTAGCGAGATGAGGTGTAAAATATCGGATTTGGGTTTATTTTCAGAGGATTCCTCTGGAAATGTTTGAGGTCAGGGATCGATCCCAARCTGGCATCAACCCACTTTGGGACAAGGTGAATATTTTGGGGGAAATGTTATCTCTCTGCCTTATCACCAAATGATGGGGGAAATGATGATCCTGAAAATTTTTGCTGGAATTCCTGAGCAAATCTGCCCTGCCACACTCAAGAATGAATTATAAATAATCCCTCTGGAGTGAATATCCCAGCTGGGTGATGGAATTGTCAAGGACAGCTGCAGAATTCCTTAGCAAAGGTGTGAATTTTGAGCAATTAAATTTGAWTTSARTGSAATAATTTGKAGRTTGTGTGTTTACAGAKATTTTTATCCGCACCTGCCRAGTTTGTGCCCCGCTTTTCGACAGSGAAGGGAAATCACATGAGATTTAGGAAATTGTTTTGTTTTGCCCTGTGATTTGTAAATTTTTCAGGCAMGGCTGAGGAAAAATCCCCTGAGGAAAAATCTGCTCAGGACCGACAGGAAAAGAGCTGGAATGAGCCTGGTTCATCCTTCAATTCCAGGGTCTGCCCGCGCTCCGGCAGCTCCGGGGATGAATCTCCAAACTCATGGATGCCCTCTGCTGCCTTGGGACCGAGCATCACCTGGCACCTCCTCCCGAGCCCTGGAACGCTCTCAGGGTTTTTTTTTTTTTCCCTTCCCTGTAGGATATTTCTGAGCGCTCTGAAGGAGACACGGCCGCCCC
>NW_026623801.1:416985-418715 GCF_030028575.1 Malurus melanocephalus | reverse complement strand
ATAGAAACTAAAAATCCTAAGGCATCACTGCTGGAGCAGGAGCAGCTCCATCCCATGATTTACCCAGCAATTTGCAGGTCCTGCTCCGTTTCTCCCTCTTTGTAAAACCCAGGTGAGTCCCTGGTGAGTGCCCCGAGCACAAAGGGGTTGAGATGAAGGAGGAAAGAACATTCCAGAGCTTTTTCCAGGTGGAGATGCCCCTGCACAGAGCAGGCTGTGGCTCCTTTGGGTGAGAGTGGCCTCACCCCCAGACCCACACGTGCACCCACACACACACTGATTTTATTAAGCCATTCCATGCAAGGATTTTATGTACGTGTATATATATATATATATATTTTTTATTTGGAAAACTTCAGAGTGCTGCTTTTTCACACACAGTAAAGTTAGTTTTGCTGAGATTCATTAGTCCCCTTTCCCCCCTGTGTGTAAATGGATCTCTCTCAGTTATGCAACGCGAGGGTACACAACCATGAAAAGTGCAGAGCCAGCCAAAAAAAGCATTGTTCCCATCTTGGACATGTAAAATATTCATGTTTGATAATAAAAAAATAAAATWATTTTTTTAAARAAAAMCAACCAAACCACCAACCARCCCCGGCCCTTAATAAAAMATTCACGGCGTAAAATATRCATTGTCCTCCCCTCCCCAGGGCTGCAGTCTGACACGTTCTGAAGGTTTTTGCTGCTTTGTTGGACTGGATTAATTCCGAACCAATTCTCCCATGGGTTTGGGGATTCATCCTGGGATTCGGGGCCTGGATTGATTCTGATTTCTCGGAGGGTGCTGGATCCCAGTGATGCCTGATGATTTTTGCTTTGACTGCCTGATCCCATTTGGAGGGGAGGGATGGATCCCTGCCTGATCCCATTGGGAGGGGAGGGATGGATCCCTGCCTGATCCCATTCTGTGTCCAGAACTCCTGGAAATCTCCACCTCACAGGTTCAGGAGTGGCTTTTCCAGAGCCATCAGAGGCTTTGCAGGACAAGCCACCAACATCTGGGTTCATCCTAAAAACTAAATCAAAAAAACTTTAAACTCTGATTGGGAAAATGGAGAGAGACAGATTTTCACCTGAGCTTTTATCCATCTCCATTTCCTGAAAATAAAATTTTGGGGCTGAAATCCTGGTTTATTTGTCTTCTTTATGGATATCAGTAGAAGAGATGATGCTGGAATTCTGTGGAAAAGATGAAATGCACTTCAGAGCGAGATTATTTTTGTTATTAAAAGGTTACGCCTGAAAGCTGGAAGAAGTGAACAGGAAAAAATGTTACTGAGGATATTTAAAAGTGAGAAGAGATGTGGTTAAAGATCCCAGCAGAGAATAGAATTAACTCAGCCCTAATTCCCAGTGCCAGACCCCAAATCCCGGAGCCACTGAACAGCAGCTCAACCAGTCCAAAGGTTTTTAATCCCAGTTTGTGTTTCCCAGGAAGTTTCCCAGCACCTGAATGTGTGAGGTTGTTCCTTCAGAACCCACAGAAGGGATCAAAACCAACAATAATCCATGAAATTACTTCAGATTTCTTTTCTCTCCTCGCATGTCCGGAGGAATTCCCTGACCCCAAACCCGTTCCAACTGGCACCGTCCTGCACTTGAGCTCCAATATCAGCGCAGTTTGTGATGGTTCCAATTTTTCTGGTGAGGGATTACTTTAAATCCAAATAATTCTTTCCATGGGGGATTTGGAGCCACTTTGGTTTCCGAAATTCCCATCCAGGAGC
>NW_026623801.1:413027-415320 GCF_030028575.1 Malurus melanocephalus | reverse complement strand
CTGGAAACAGAAACGTCAGCAGGTCGGATGACCGGAGGGGTTACGCATTTCCAGAGCAGGTAGGAGGAAATTCAGTTTTATGCTCCCAAAACATTCTGAGCATTGGAAATATAACGAGCATTAATGAGTATGAAATAGGGACCCTTTGGGATCTGTAACTGTGAGCTCAGCTGTCCCACGGTCCCCAAAGCTGCCCCAATTCCCTTCCCCAGTCACTGCAGTGGAGAGAGGAGGGGCTGTGATTTCAGTGACCCAGGATGAGCTTTACAAAATTCTGGAATYATTGGCAGCCCAGATAAAATCCATTTATTGTCTGTCTTTGCTCTAGGTGAGCTGAGTTGTTCYAGCTCAGTCTTTGTGGGGTTTTTTTTCTCTCTCTGCTGTGAAATAAATCTCGATTCCTCARGATTTACAGCGGGGATCTCTCCTGGCAGTTGGAGTTCTTGGAAAATCGTGGAATCATGGAATGGTTTGGGTTGGGAAGGAGCTTAAAGACCCCCTCATTCCACCCCCTGCCACAAGCAGTGAATTTGCATCAGACCAAGTTCCTCAGGCAGAATTTTTCTCTCAAACAGTGACAAATCCATAAAGAAATTCACTTCATGGGCAGAGGAGACACCCCAGGAGCAGCCACCACGTGTGAAATGGGTGCTCCGTGGTGCTGATGAAGTTCCAAAGGCTTTTCCTCCCCTTTCCCCTGTGAATAACACACAGAAAAATTGAAAAATTTCATATTTTTGTGCCCAAAAAAAAATTCTGTAATTTCTGCCTGGAACCTTTTTACAATACTGGAGGGCAAACAGCACCTGAACCAAGATCCTGGAGCACCACRTGGAGGAAAACTGGTTGCAAATCGGGTGAAAACCATGAGAAATTGTCCTTTTCAGAGAACCCAGCAGTGCTGGAGCTGCACATTCATCTGCTCCTGCTAAAGCAACCCACAGCTGCTCTGTGCCTGTGTTTATTGTTTAATTCATTCATGCTGCTGGTTGGAAACACCATCGTGAAAAGTCCTTCTGGGGCAGAGTTTGCTTTCAAGAGAACTCTCCGTGGAAAAGGCTTTGCCTTTAAATTTAGTCCAAAAGAAAAGCCCAATGAGTTTTATTTATAGATCAGGGCATGAGAGATTTTTTAGTGTCCAGACCAGTGCTCTATCTCTGTTTCTCCCATAAAAACATGGTTTGCATTTTTCTCATCCTACCAGAATTAAATTATTTTATTCAAGATTTTTTTTCCTCCTTTGCTAAAATGCAGCCACTTGAATGAGTGACAAAAAATACTGGATTTACCTATTGAATAATTTCATGGAATGGGTAAATTCCCCATGTGATTCTGCTCTTGGATGACGTGAGCTGGGCTTTGGTTGTTCTTTAGTAGATCATCTCTCACTTCTGTGACTTTGGAACAGTTCCTGTACCTAAAGTTGTATTTCCCAGAGATCTGAAGCAGGTGGATGATAAATTTGGGGATTTCATTCATAKGGAAGCAGCCAGAATTTCCTTGTGGGATATCTGCTTGTAGGAACAGTGAGAAAACAGCTAAATGGAGAAATGGTCAGAATTGTGGCCTTTCCAACAACTTGAGTGATAAAATGAACAATTTCGTGACAGTTTGTGTTTAGTGGGAGGGAAAAACGTAAAATGGGTTTGTTTAATGAACGACAACACTGCCAACACATCTCAAATTCTATTTATTCTTAGTAAAACACAGAATTTTGGGTGTCTTTGTTTAAAGTGATGGTTTTCCCTTTCCTGGTGAAGGTGGGTGGTGATAAACAGCCCCAAAAATCCAAGGCTGAGGTGGTGGTTGTGCAGAATTCTCACCTGCTCTGCTGGCAGAGCTCTGAGTCAACCAACAGAGCTGCAACCCTTAACTGCTTAAAAAATAAAAACCAAAAAAAAAATAAAAACCCAAGTTGGGGACAATGGCTGCTTTCTCCCTTGCTGAAACTTTGAAATTTCACCATTTTTACTATTTCCCAGTCACCCTTGACCCCCTCCTTGTGCCCTGCCAGCCCATATTTAACAGCTGACATGCTTTAGAGTCCAGTGTTTCACTGCCTGGGTGGTTCCCTCTGCTGAATTTGTGACAAAATCACGATTATGACTCAGTTTCCCTTCCAAATGTCCAGTCTTTGTGTGACCTGCAATGGAGCCGCATTCCAGATTGTGAAAGAGTGGAGTTGAAAAGCTTTCAGGAATAATTTTATAGGAAATATATTTCCACTATCCCTGTCTGTCCCTTCTAATGAACCTGAGCAGCTGGAACGGTCCAAGGCTGGGTTGGGAATGTC
>NW_026623801.1:409830-412297 GCF_030028575.1 Malurus melanocephalus | reverse complement strand
GGCACTGGAAGGACCCAAAAGGCACTGGAAGGACCCAAAAGGAGAGCACCAGGAGGTCTGGAGGGTCTGTCAGCCCAGCTGGGTTGGTGTTGGTGGGGTGAGCCTCCCTGGGCCCTCGGCTCTCTGTGGCTCAAAGGTGATTTGTGCTGAAAAAAGGAGCCCATCCCAAGCACCCTGCAYAGATTTGTTACTGCACAGAGGGTAAAAGTCACCTGCTTACACCTGGAATAGGTTTTACTGGCATTTTCTTTCAGCAGTGGGTCTGGGACTTGCTCTCCCAGCAGCAGAGTGGGCAACTCGAGTACAGAAAATGAATAAAAAGCCCAAGGATTTTAAGGGGAAGGCCTGATAAAATAAGATGTCCCTTCCTATCAAACGGCTTCAAGTTTCAAGCTTGCTGTGTTGCTGTTTTATAAAACACTTCATCCTTCTTTTTGGAAACTTTATTTTATTCTACCATCACACAATTCCAGGATGGTTTGGGTTGGAAGGGACCTTAAATCTCATCTCATTKCAAGCTCCATTGTCCCAGACTGCTCAGAGCCCCATCCAGCCTGGCCTTGGACACTTCCAGGGATCCAGAGGCAGCCACAGCTTCCCTGAGCACCCTGATCCCAAGTTATTCATCCAGCCTTTTGCCTGACCCAGGCATCAGTGCAATATTTTATTTTTAACACCAATTTTTAAAAGCCTTTCTCTCCCACAGGATGTAAATCAGCRCTTTCATTTTWTTTTTTTTTYCTGACAAGGAACAGMGAGAGTCTCTGGTGCTTTCCCAACTCGGCCATTCCTTCCCCCAAAAGTTCTGCTCTTTCCTCTGTTTCAGCACAGGGAATAAACCCGGTGGAACATGAGTCAGTGCAGGAACAAGCTCTGGGGTGAGGTGGGCTCCTGCCTTATAAATGGCACAATTGTAGATACAGGAGAGCGAGGGCTGCTCTGCTTGGAAAGCTGGCTGGAAAATAGCAGTCATGAGGTAGACAGGCATTTCTGTCCTCAGGAACCATTGGCTATTTTGTATATATTTGCATTTCGTTTTCTGGCCACACTTTTGGAGCTCGGTTTCGAACTGTTCATTGATGAGTTTATCGCAGGCTGTTTATCGAAAATGTGACATTTCTGCGGGGYTGTCACAAGCTCTTCTTTGGCCAATTCGTGGGTTAAAAAGCCACCAGCAAGGTGGAGAAGCCTGATGACCTCCCCGATTAATTATTTTTGTGTTAATGAAGCGTGGCAGGGTTTGTGCGAAACTTTGTGTGAATGCAAAGAGCAAAACTCTGACAAGTTCATCGCTGTTTCTACTCAAATCTCTCAAAGCATTGAATAATTTGTTCTTCCACCTGCAAAACAAAACACAGTGGATGCGCGTTTGTGGCTGGAGAAAAGTTCCTTTAATTGAGAAATGAAATATTCCGCTTTTTCCTGCGGGGTGAGCGGTGTCCCCCTGCCCCGGGAGAATTCAGCTGGGGAGGAAACATTGCGGTGRCTTCGAGAATTGTCACCTCCCCCGTGGAAATGAAACCAAAACCTTGCACAGTTCAACACCGAAATAGTGGGGAAGGAGAAGGAGGGTTTAGCGGCGGGACAAGCAGCCTGAATGAATCCCTGCGATGTGTAAATTCTGTATTTCTCCCTCCCTGTGCTCTGAGCTGTTCCCTCCCGCCTCAGGTCGCGTTGTCCCGAGTGTGAGAGCCCTTTTGGCTCAGCGGTTATTTACAACCGATGTGATTATCGGGGGAAAACGCATTTCTCAAAACACGATTTTTTTAAAAATTTTTTTTTTTATTATTTCGGGGGGATGAAAAGCCGCTTTGAAAAGAATTCCCACCTCGTTGTAAGCCGTAACCACATTTAAGAGGTTATTAGTGGGACAGCGGCACCCGAAATGGGGGGGACACGGGCTGTTCCGAAGGCACGCCTGCTGTAATTCACTTCAGTCTGGCGAGCTCTACCCAAGGAATGAAGTTGACTCATTCTTCCTGGATGCCGTCCCACCTCTCCTGGAAATCCATGGAATTCTTTCTGCTGCGTTTTTAACACATGTTCTTACAGTTACTTTCTCCAGCAAGCCCCTCGTTTGTAAATCGACATGAACTCTTGCTTCCCTGCGGTTAAAAATATTATTTTTTTTTTTGGTAGTGATGGACCAGTGACTCCGAGAGCCCCGTAAATACTTTCCCATCTCTGGTTATGATCTGCAGAGCCGAGCACAGGAGCTCTTTGTGCTCTCTGCACTTACATGATTTCATTGATTCCGCCTTTAAGGTCAGCGGGGAGAGCCGGGGTCTCGATGGGGTTTTTTGGGGGGTCCCCAGTGGGGCTGACAGGGGGTCCCCGGGGGTCGGGCCGGTCCCCCCCGCTCGGGGATCTCGTCCCTCCCGCTGCCCGGTGYGTTCCCCGCTCCCTCGGGAGCGAGGGATGACGGCGACATCACCTCACACCCCATCAGCTTTTTGCCTTCCCCCCC
>NW_026623801.1:403454-409070 GCF_030028575.1 Malurus melanocephalus | reverse complement strand
AAAAAAAAAAAAAAAAAAAAAAAGAAGAAGAAGAAAAATGCTCTATGATGTTTTATTTTAATAATCCTTTGCAGGCATGTGAGCCGTGATCTGAGGGGGGGAAAAAAATAAAGAAGTTTCAGGAAAAAGGCACGAACAATACCGCCTTTAAACCCAAATCTGCAAACTTCTGAGAATATGCCCTGGTATTGAATACACCGGATTTCTCTCCCGAGCGAAGGGGAAGGTTTTGTTCGTTTGGACAGTCTTTGAATACTGTTCTAAAACTTCTTTCAAGTGGGAACTGAAGAGAGAAATGTTAAGTTCTGGGAGGAGACAATAAGTTAGCATCTTTGAGCGGGGTCCCTTGCATGCAAATCAGCCTTTTGGCAATTTGGGCAAGTTTAATTGGAAGGTGGAAGCGTGCAAAGATAAGGGAACGGGATCGGCAGGAGCAGCCCCGCTGCTCGCTGGGGGTCCGGGGGGAGGCCGCGACCCCGCAGAATCCCGGACCCGCTCTCACCTTGCCCGGTGAGCAGCCCCCGGCCCGCCCCGTCGGGCATCGCCCCTCTCCCTCCCCCTCCCCGCTGCAGCTCCCAAAGGTGCCTCATAAATAAATCCCTCGGCCTAAAGTTTCTATAATTTTCACCCAATTAATTCCTTTTTTTCGTTCTTTTTTGCCCCCCCGCCGCCGGGATTTTGTGTCAGGCCGGGCCCCGCCGGCCCTGGACGGCGCGTCCGCAGCTCTTGGCTGCGCGCAGCCGCTCCTTGGGATCAGCGSTCGGGCTCCTCATTTCCCATCGCCATAAAAGGTCTTGAACTCAATTAATAGCTAATAATTATCCAGCCAGCGCCGCCGCAGCCGTCCTAAGAGGGGAAAAGCGCAAGTAAAGCGGGTGCGGAACCCTCGGGGGCTGCGCGGCTCCTTCCCAGAGGGGGTTCCGCGGTTCCGTCGCGATCCCCGGGGGTAGCGGAGGCTCCTTGGGTGCYCCCCTGGGCCAGCACCGAGCTGCAATTTGGGGGCTGAGCCCCCTGTCCCATCCACCCGGGGGCAGTGAAAGGAAGGGGCAGTGAGAGGACACCCCCCGAGGGCTCTATGGGGTTCCCCGTCGGAGTTTGGGGAGCCCTGGGGGAGCGGATCCCCCCTCAGAGCGGGCGCTGCTCCGCGGGGATGAGCGGAGAAAGCTCCGAACTCGGGCAGGACAGCAAATGGAGTTTTGGGGTTCACCCCCTCGCCATCCCCACGACATTGAATTAAAGCAAATCCCTCCCTGTGSGGGGCTGCGGGCCCGGCTCGGAGCTCCGGGGAGGATCGAGGGGTCCCCCCGGCCAGGAGAACCCCGGGATCGGTGCTGAGGGAGGGGAAAGACACCCCAACCCCACCGGCCGCTGCAGCTCCCTGCGAGCTTTACATCGGGGGGAGTTCTGGCAATTCCGAGGGAAAAGGCGCCTCGGGTCGTTGTAGTGCCTTCAGAATTCGGCATTTGGGCTGAAAAACGCTTGATCGAAAATTGCTTCCCCCAAACCTGTTCCTCAGAGACGCTTCCCGCAGGAGAGACCCTCCCCAAAAAGCCCCGGGGGAAGGAGAACCCACCGCCCTGAAACGCCGGCCACTTGGGCTCTTTCCATGACAAAACTCTGCTGAATTACAGCGCCCATCGTTTCCATTTTGCTTTCATTTGGCAAGCAATCTCCGGGCAAAAATATTTTGATCAAACGTCTGAAAAAATTGCTATAACTCCTTAATTTCCCTTCATTCCCAGAGACCGTCACGATTAAAACTGCTGTGTTTACATCCCCAAAACTGTCTGTTCATGGGAGACAACACTGCTCGATGTCTGACGATTGTAATTATAATCATGTTCAAGTTAGATATTCAAATGTAAATGGTGCTTTTCTTTCTTTTTTTTTTTTTTTTTTTTTTTTTTTTTTTTTTTTTTTTTTTTTTTTTTTTTTTTTTTTTTAGGACGTGAATTTTTATCTTCGCCGGGGACCAGCAAGGCGCAGCCTCGCGTTGTGGAGTGTAACGAATTCGAAGGAATTCTTAGAGCTGAACATGTTTTTTGAAAAATCTGAAATGGCAATTTACACGGTGTTTGTTCATGGCCAGAGGAGCCCGTGTTTTCTTCTAGAAATAAGGGGGAAAAAAATGGGCTGATCACCTCATTTTGATGCACAGACGGGTTTCAGTGCAGCTGGAATATCAGGGAGGTGAGGTGCAGGACAGYGACGTGCAGGCACAGGTTATGCAGCGATATTAATCTTTTCCCCCTGCATTTCATCGCTGAGGGGACCAGTAAGAGTCACTTAATTTCTTTTTTTTTTTTTTCTTTTTTTAACCCTGTACAAAACTCAGCCATTTCTGCCTTTCTCAGCGGTGCTCGTTCCGGCCCTTCTCAAAGGTTTTCGGGTAAAAAAAAAAAAAAAAATTAATTTAAACCAATGAGAGTGTAAATAGGTCACTTCAGGAAAGGGTCTGGCGGGTGGAGGATGTGACACCCGCGCTGTGCTCCATCACTTTGAGCTCCATCACTCTTTACCTGCGCTCAGAGCAGCTCCGAGCACCCCGAGCAGCCCCGGGGGGGAGGACCCGCCACCTCCTCACAGCGGCGGGGGGGCCGCAGTCACATTTGGAGAGTTCGTTTTTTGTCATTTTTACGTTTTTCTCCTCTCCCCGACCGCGAACGYGGTCTGTCCCCACCGCCGGCCCGGSGTGAAGGATGCTCGGAGGGGASTCCCCCGGGTCCCACGTTGTCCCCGCAGTCCCGGGGGTGGCCCGGGGCTCCCGGCTGTCCTTAACCGCCCCCTTGCGCCGGCTCCTCGCAGGGAGCGGGGCTTGGGACCGCATCCCGGAGGTGTCGGAATTCCTTGGCAGCGCGGGATGCGAGGCGCGCCGCTCCATTGCGTGGGTGCGAGGCAGCCCCTCATCCCCCCGTGGGTGCGCTCCCTCCGCTAATTAGAGACAGATTAGGAGGGACAATCCCTAGGGAAGCGTGTGACATTCTCAGCGCCTGATCCCCGCGGAGCGTAGCCCCGTCCTGGCCCACCGCGCTCTTGCGTAGTTTAAAATATTAATTCCCGGTTTAATCCCGCYGCAACCGTGCGCAGGAACAAGGGGTGATTGATGCGAAAATCCTCCAAAAGGGGTTACTCGGGGCGTGCGGCAGCTCCCGGACAAGCTGGACCGGCTCAACCATTTTAATCTTCTTTACCGCTTAAAAATACTTGTGCAAAACAGCTCCAAAGCGATTTTCCCCCCTCCCGTGCCCCGCTGGGTGCCCACCCGAGCTCGGGGCTCCAGGAAGGGCCACGCAGGGAGCGGGGCCGGGCAGCTCCCACCCAGCGCTTCCCCTGGAGCGCGTTTGCCAAGCTGGCCTCGTAAAATACCTGGGAACACATGGCCGGGGCTGGAGGTGCCAAGGAACCCACCCGTAAATCSCTGCCACTCCAGCGCCCCCTCCCCAGAGCTGCGGGGACCCCCGCACGCCGCGGGGGCTGCGGGATGAAATCTCTGCTAGCGRGGCGAGGATGGAGGCGCAAACGGGGGCGAGGGAGGAGGGGATCGGCCCCAAACGGGCTCGATTCGGTATCCCCCGCTTCCCTGCGCCCCCAGACCCCCAAGCCGCCCCTCGACCCGGCCATGCGCCGCCGCTCTGGCAGCCCCGCGGGCCGCCGTGCCCTGGCACGCGTGTGGCGCAGAGGGATTTGGCTGTTTCTTTCCCTGTTATTAAGTCTCGGTTGAAAATCAGCCGCCTCCTCTGGAGCAGTTTTCCCCTCCAGCCATCCCCGGGGTGCCCCGGGCTGGCCGTGGGCAGAATTCCTCGGGAAGTGGCGGAGCACGCGTGGCTCCAGGCCGGGCAGGGCCGCGCCGGCTCCTTGGCAGCCACCCGGCTTGACCCGGGAGCGCCGAGAAGCTTCCTGGCGCTTCTCCCTTCCTCCACGGGCATTCATTTGCCGTTCCCCGTGGAAGCGACACGCACTCAAACAGGTGCAGGCTGGAAAAGCCGGTGGCCACCGCGGGATGCTCGCCCGGCGGGACACGGGGGGGGCTCCCGGGATTTCGGGGGGATGCGAGGCTCCCCCTGCCCGGGCCGCACACCTCGCTCCGGGGGTTTGCTGAGCCTCAGGAGCCCTCTCCTCTTCCACGGGGGTGCCGGGGTGCAGCGAGGCACCCGTGGAGCCGGGAAGAAGCGTCGGTGGGAGCAGGAGCATGGCCCGGGCACACGCTGTCCCCGAGGCAGCCGGGCCCCTGCCCTCGCCACCAGCCCTGCGGCTCCCCGAGCTCTTTTGGCTTCAACCGAGCGGGGGAAACGGGGCCCGTTGGCGGGGGCGGAACCGCAACCGCCCTTCCGAGCCCGCTGCGGGAAGGGATCCCACTCGTGTCGGGGATAGCAGCGTGTCCTTTCCCACACGCACCGCAGCCATCGGCCAGCACACCCCTGCACCGGCCCTTCCAAATTCGTTCTTTCTCTCTGGGTTATTTTTTTCCCCTCCCTTTTTCATTTTTTCCCCCTCTCCTTTCCCCCTCTCCTTTCCCCCCTTTCCTGGGCCGGCAAAGCGCCGAGCAGCCCGGCCTTGCCGCCCCGCTCCGTGCCCTCTCCATCCCGGCCGCGGCTGCCTGGGCCCGGCAGGAGCGCGGCCGGAGCCGGGGAAGCGACACAGGCAGAGCCGGGGTGGTAAGGGCAGCCGGGGCAGCCGCAGCACGGCGGCTTTCGATCGCTTCTCGGTGCCTTCGTTGCAGAAACATCACCCAAACAGTGCTCGACAACCCCCAGATCCCCCCCAAACGCTGCGACCCCCAAAGCGTTTTGCGTCTCCCCAAAAACTCCCCGCGCGTGTCCGCTGCAGCGTGGCTGTTTCCCGCAGGAGCGGATTCCGGGGGGAATCTGAATGATGGGGATTTTGGCAAGAAAACAAAACCCGGGGTTGTGTCGGGCTCGGGCTGCGGAGGGGGGGGCACGGCCGCGGTCCCGGCCCGGTGCTCCGGGCCCTCCGTGACCTTCGTTCCCCCGCTCGGGGTGGGGGACGCGGCCACCAGGGCACCCTCCCCTCGCCAGCCGCGGGTCTCCCGGCTCTACTGGGTCTCCTGCCAGAAAACCGCCGGAATAACAGCGAGAAATAACCCGGGACGACGTTTTCAAACTGAAATCCGTCCGTCCCGGGAGCAGCTCGGTGGGGGACGCGGGGGGGACAGCGAGCGTCCAGGATGCCTGGAAGAAATATTTCAATGAGTTGGAAACATTCGAGCTCCTGTTTCACCGGTGAGGCTGGGAAGAGCTTGTTTTTCCAACCTCGGGGTGCCCGCCGCGCCGTGGAACGGCGTCCTCGAGGCAGGAATTCACAGGCACCGCTTGGGCATTTTAGGCGACACGTGGCCGCGAGTTCCCTTCAAACGGATTTATTTTATTTGGCCTCCTGCTCCCCCACCCTTCCCTCGAACGCCGGCTCCTCGGTAGCATCTGAAAGGCCCCTGCTCCCATTTGCAATTAAAGAGTTTATTGAGGAGGGGAAAACCGGTAATTAGCAGGAATATTCCCCCCCTCCCCGGTTCCACCTGCAGGGCAGGAGTGCAGCTGGCGGAATGGCTTCCAGCAGGGACCTGACGCACCCACACAAGTTTTGCTTTGTGGGTTTTTT
>NW_026623801.1:383261-401749 GCF_030028575.1 Malurus melanocephalus | reverse complement strand
TTTTTTTTTTTTTTATTGAGTCGTTCCAAGTCTTGTGAAATAATATTCCCGGCTCCTGAAATAGTGGGCGCTAGAGGTCTGCGTTTGGCATCTGCCGGCGGGAGCGGAGAGACGGAGCGCTGGAGAGAGGGGGGGAGAGAGAGAGACAGGGAGAGACGGCGGGGGGGGGTGTGGGAGAAACCCTTCTGGTCTCGGGAACAATTATCGAGGAGAGGGAAGGAAGAGAATTTGTAGCAAAAATGGATCCGCGCTCAGTGAGGGGCTTTGGAGTCGCAGGTCCAGAGGGAAGATCCTGAAGGCAGCTCGGGTGTCCCAGCTGGGGGTTAAGAAGGTCTGGGGGAGGGGAGTGTGGGGGAGTGTCTTTAATTTTTAATTTTTTAAAATTTACTTGGGGGTGGAATTGCAGCTCGTAAGTCTCGCGCAGCTTTTTTCCCCTCCGTCTTCCAGCGGACCCTTTTCCCGTTCCTTCTTTCTTCCGAGTAGTTTTTAGAGTGGATTTTCCGAGCAGGAGAGTGTGGCTTTTGTAGGGAAGAGCGGGTCCTCTGTGCCCCCGCTCCCGCAGAGTCCCGCTGCAAAGGCTCGGGAGGGTTCCTCGGTGATTCCCTGTTAGGTTCGGTGGCAGCGCAGGATCCCGGAGCCCGGGCAGCCCGTCTGTCCTTCTCTTCTATTATTATCAATACTATTATTATCAATACTATTATTATTATTATTATTATTATTATTATTATTATTACTCCTATTATTATTTAGTTTCTGTTTCGCTCTGGCTCCGTGCGAAATGTCTGGAGCCGCACAACTTCCAGCGCACTCCGTGCTCCGCTGGAAACTCTGCCCGCAGCGCTCGGAGGAGGCTCCGGCGAGCAGCGGCGCCCGCTCCGGTTCCTTCTCGTGGCTTTCCAGGGAGTCCCCCGGGGAACCTGGAGCCGCTCAGAGCCGGCCGGGGGCGGGGGGATCCCCCCGGGTGATGGGGGGCAGGCAGAGGGAGCCCCCTCTCGCACACCCGTTCGGGGTTCAGCTTCCCCCGGGGCAGCCGAGGGGTCACGGGCGCTCGCAGCGCTGCCACACGTGGGCTCCAAGGTTGATTTTGTCATTCAAGTTCGTTATTCCGGAGCCTTTTCAGGCCGCCAAGGTCAGCGGGAAGGGCTGGTCCCGCTCCCCGGGATGAGCAGCAGTTCCCCATTCCGGGGGGACACCCCTTTTTTGGGGGAACCCCATTCTCCAAACCCAGCGCTGCTCCTCGCTCCAGTTTTCCTCACGAAAGTCGCTTTGTCGCCGGGTTTGTCGCCGGCCCCGAGCTCCGGCCGCCGTTCCTGTTCAGCAGCCCCAGGCCCCGCGATTTACCTTGGTGTCGCGACATTTTCCGTCGCGCTCCAGGAAAGTCCCCCTGTCCCCAAAGCGTGTCCCTGTGCCCCCCGAACACCTCCCTCGGCTCTGCGGGCACCAGCGCTGCTCAGGGCGGGCTGGGTCACTCTGTACGTGGTCAACATTGTCACCACATCGCTGGGGCGTTCTTCGGGAAGTTCTTTCGATTAATCCTGGGATTTTATTTTACTTGAYTTTATTTTTTAATCAATAAACACTCGTTTTTAAAGTCCCCGTTCAAATAATAACTTTTAAAAACAGTTGTCACTTATTGTTTTAGATTGTTAAAGTGCGGAGTAATTTTCAGAGCTCTCTTGTCTCTGGAAAAGCGAAGTTGAATGGTTAAATAAGGCGGAATATTTCACTTTTACTTTTCTTTTCTTTTTTTTTATTATTATTTTTTTCTACCCTTTCCTCCTCTTTCTTTTGACTTCTCGAAAAGGCCCCGGCTTTTTGCAGATGTGCCCTGGCGGGTTCAGCGCGGGTTTTTGCAGATGTGTCCCCGGTGGGTGCGATGCCGATCCGGCCGCGTTTCAGCGCGGGTGGGACCCTCCCTTCTCCCCCCGTGAGCTCTCAGAGAGCTTCTGCAGCTTAAGGGCTAAAAGATTTTCGGTGCCTGGATGTCTCAAGAGCTCGGGGAAGAGCTGGGAGCTCCGTGGCCGGGGAGAGAGCCCTTGTTGGCCCCGGGAGCTGCGGCCGCGACCGCGGAGTGGCCGCGAACGCGCCTGGAAGCGCCGGTTCGGAGGCTGAGCCCTGATTAAAATCAGGTGTTTAATACAACACGAGGCCCAACGGTTTATGGGGTTTCAAGCGAGGATTTTTTAGGGATCACAGTTCAAAACAGTAGTCCCGAGCTAAGGTTTCAATATCCCAGGAGTATTTATTTGCGAAACAGATTAAACACGGACACSAGTGTRGGGATCTSGTCGTGTTTTCACCAGAAGGGTGGYGGCAACTTTTTCACCTCGCGGGACCCCGCAGGTCCCTTCCMGGTCCCTTTCCTGGGTGCTCCAGCCCCGGGAGCGGCTGCGGGTGCTGGGAGAGCCCGCACGGCCCCGGTGCGCGGCCGCCGAGCCGAGCGAGGCAGAGGGACGCGCGGCTTTAAAAACACGCCGTGCTGTAGAATTTAATTTCATTGGACAATATTTTAAGCAGATGTGAGGCTCCGCTGGGAATTCCACTCGATTACCTGCCTGGGAAAGGGGGCGAACGCGTGTGCGCTGGGGTGGGAGCGGAATTCTCGGCGAYTTCAGCCCCCACTCACCGGCGGAGCGGCAGGTACCGGAGGCAGCGGGGCTGAACCGGAGCCGGGAAWGGTTCTCGCTCTCTTTGTGGCTCCCGCCCGCCCTGGGAACCTTTAGAAATGGCCGTAAATAAAAAAAAAACGAGGGTCGGTCCGGGTGCGGCGAGGCACAGCAGCCCCAGGGGGGTGCCCAGGTGAGCGCTGCCCCCGCATCCCCCGCGGGGCCGGGCTGTGCCCTGCAGCTCCGGGGTGCTCGGCCACCCGCAGCCCCGAAAGGGACCTGGGGGACAGGCAGGTAGAAGGCCACGCCGCGTCCCGGGCTCCACGGGCCTCGTCCTTCCGCCAGAAAATAAAATCTGGGTGAGTGGGGAGAAGGTTCTGCAGCAGCCGGGGGTCCCGCTGCTGCTGGCGAGACGATGCAGAGGAGGCAAATAACGCAGGAGTTGGGCGCTGCACGCTTGGAGCGAATTCGTTTCCTTTCGAAATCCCTGAATTTCGGAGTACAAATATAAGACCAAGCTACACACGGCTGGGCAGGATGGCAGGCTTTAAATAAACACTCGTGCTGGCCGACGGTGGCCGATATTTCTGCAGCCACGGTTGCTTTTCACTATTAGGAATAGGACCGAGGYTGTTTGGGGCCGGAGTTTTCAGGCAGAGCCGGTGCATCCTCCGGGCAGGCTGGAACGGCAGGAAAATGGCTGTGAATCCAGCCCTGCCGTCCCCGGCACCGGCTCCTCGKTTTCAGGCTWCTCCTTCGGASGGGGAACAGACTTCCCGTTTACTSCTATWTTATTTTATTTTATTTTTAATTAAGCGTGATGGGGCAGTGAAGGGAGAAGGGAGAGGGARAGCAGCGAAGGCAGAGCTGGAGCCCAAGCGCCACTTCCCGGCGCATGGCTCGGTTTGTGCTCCCACAGACRCTTCCAACACACGGAGGAGGAAAATTTATGGCGCTTTCGGGCGTTTAGGATTTTTTTCCTTTTCCAATGCTCTCCCTCTGCCCTGGTCCTACTCAGAGACTCTGCTCCGAGCCCCGAGGGGGGACACCGGCTAGCGGCTGTGCCTCGGTGACCGGGACCTCACCAGGGCTCTCCCGGGCCGCGGGTGCGGAGCCCCGCGCAGGTGCGGGGCCGCCACCGCCGGGTCCCCGCCGTCGCTGGGTCCCCCCCTTCTCGTTCTGCCCCGGATCTGTTCAATTAGTCAATTAGGGATGCTGGGCAGGGAACGGGGGGGTTGATCCGCTAATTAAGGTGATGCGTAATTAGCGCTTCAACAAAAATCGCCGAGGATTTAAGATTACTTGACTCTTCAAATTTATTTTTTTTCCCTCCTAAATGCTACAGAAATAATGTATCAATTCCCCCACTCGTCCCGCGTGATTTATTCGGGAAAAAAGCACTGAGGGAAAAAACTGCAGAGCACGTCCTCTGCTTGGCCGGGCAGGAATTTGGCAAACGGGGGGACCGAGCTGCTGCTTTGACGTGGGGGACTGGCTGCTCTCACCCGCAGAGCAGCAGGTCGGAGGTGCCAAAGTGCCGGAGGAGACGCGGGGATCGGGAATTGGGGTTTGGCCCTGCTCGTGGGTGTCCGAGCCGCTCGGGTGAGGTGCGTGTGATGTCCATCCACGTGTGTTTACATCACGGGGCACTGACGTGTCTGGATAGGAATACARGATTATAAAGTGCATCAGAGAAAGGCAGGTCATCGCAATTTCCCTGAATTCCCGATTTCCCTGAATTCCCGYTTCCTATAAAACCTCCGTGCCGGTGCAAAAGGTGTCTGTGCAGAGGCGTTTGTCTGTCGGGCTGGCAGCGCACATACAAACGTCTTACAACACGTAGTAAAATCACAGCTACCGTATGGTCACAAACCAGAATGTTGTGTGCAGGAATCGGACTGAATCTCTATTTTAAAAAACTTCCTCCAACACCTAAACCTGTTTTAATTTTAGACTCCGCTTTGGGACTGCTGCGTGAGTTCAGTGATAGCAGAGGAGGTCTTTAAAGAGCTAAGGGGATAAAAATAAAACCAGCATTTTCCTGAGGACTGTTARTAAAAATACCTGGGGGGAACACTGAGGTTGGGAAGAGCAAATAATTGTCCTTCTGTCCCCACCCAAACGGGCTCCGTCCGATGTTACCGGGATAAAATAACCCCAAAAAGATCAGGATTGGGACCCCCCGCCCGGGGGACAGCGCAGCGCACCTGAAGCGCGCACGATCCCCGCTCCCTTGCGGGCGAAAAAGCAAGGCAGGAGCTGGGATTTCACAACACGGCAGCGCCGGAATTCATCTCTGCCGCTCGCTGCGGTGATAGCCCGGCTCCTCGGGCCGCTGGGAGCGTTCCACGAGCGGGGCTACAGAGATTCCACCTGCGGGCTTCGGTCCCCGAAAGCAGTGACAAGGGAATCTCCCGTGCCGCGGGGAAATCGGCGCGGCTGCGCTCATTCTTGTTCGCAAAGSAGCCGGAGATTCTCGCAAGGAAAGGCCCTATTGAGTGAGGAGTGTTATTATTGTGATTATGGCTATGATTATTGTGGCTTACGTGTTTTATAAAAGCCCTGCGCTGTTTAATGCGGTGCTTTAAAGACAAAAGGCCTGGGAAGTTTGCAAACATGAAGGAGGTGAGGCTCAGGAGCCACCTGGATGGTGGGGAAGGAGCTGTTATCCTGCGGCAGGGCTGGGGAAGGGAGAGGAGGTGTGCGCARGATCCCTGCCCGCTCCCGGTGACACGATCAGGAGGAGAACCCACRTTTTTCAGAGCTGCTTTTGCGCTTCTAACTGCAAAATTTACATTCTCTCTGTTTATTGTTATTATTTCCCCCCTCCTCTTGCATTAAACTTGTGGTGTGTGAAATTGTTTAGCGGAAGAAAACGCYGCATTTCCAATCCACACCTTTTCTGTGGCACAAGGCTGAGGGCACCCRGGGTAATTTGTGCCCTCCGCGGGCCAGGACAAGCTCAAGCTTTATTTCCACAACTTGCCGGCTCTTCCCTATTACTGAAGACGTTTATTTTTTTCCCCCAGTTAGGGATTATTTTAAACGACAAACTCGCGCCGTTCCCGACTCTAAATGCAAACATCCAACTCTCGGCTGAGTAATGATTTTCTCGTGCCTGTTTCCCAAAAGATGTTGTTCAATCCCTGTGGGGGAGTGAGGAGCCAGCACATCAATAAACACATCCCCCGTGTCTGTCTGCACTTGGGGATGGAGACATCTGAAGGGGATGTGCAAACACATTTGTTGCCACTCTCTGGGTAACAGCCTGTTGATATGTCACTGCTGCAAGCACCCCCCTCCAAAATCCCTTTCTGATCTTAAATACACCCTTTAAGGTTTTTTTTTTTTTTTTTTTTTTTTTTTTTTCTTTCTTCTCTAGAGGAATTTCAGGTCAGGGGGATGGTGGAGTGGAAAAGATCTACGACCTTATTATTTCTTTTATTTTCCTAATGGATTTTCATGCATCAGCGCTACCTCCTCATGGCTGTTTATTTTCATTTTTATTGCGGCTGGGTTTGCGTTGCGCGGCGTCCCAATCTGTAACGGAGTGTCCCTGTCCCGAGGAGGATTTCTTCCTCCTCCTCCTCTTTCCCTGAATGGTGGGCACCTTCTTTGCTCATAAAAATGAAATATGGCTTTCATCCCTGCTCTAAGTGTGCTTCGTGCTTCTGAATGCTCATATCTTGAATAAGGAGATTTTCTTTATTTTTTTTTTTTCTTTTTGGTAATTGGGAAGAAATTTTCTTGCAATAAGGGATGTCTTGGTGGATAGGATTGGAAAGTGAACTCTTTGCCATGGATTTAAGGGCTTCTCTGTGCAGAGGTGTGCAGGACAGTGGGAGGAAGTTTCTGTTCAGAGGGAGGCTGAACTTTCATAATGTGCCCTAAAAGAGAGGTTTTTCCCAAATTTATAAAAATAGTTATAAGGGTTTGGTTCTTTTGTACCACTGAACCCACKTTTGTGCTGCAAACAAGGCCACTGCTCCTCTTGGGGAGACATTTTCCAGGTGAAAATGGACCGAGACAGCCAAATTATTTCCAGTAGGCCACAGAATAATGCTTCCATCACAGTAAATCTCGATCTGCACCCAGCCGGTGCGGAAAGACTTTGTCTTCTCCTCACCATTCCCTTCCTTGTAATTTTATTAGGGACAAGAGCAGGGCTGGCTGGAGCACAGCCCTCCCCAAAGCCAGGACTGCCCAGGCACAGGGGGTGAAGCGTCAGCCCAAAAAGAACCAGGTGCCGATTTATTTTCGTCCCGCTAGTTTTACATCTTTCAGGTGTTTTGCTTTAAGCTCAGCTTTGGGAGGTGGTGTTTTTTTTTTTTTTTGTTGGGATTTTTTTTTTTTTTGCCGCTCTGTTGTTCTTGGCTTGGGAACTCTCCCAGCAGAGCCTTGAGACACAATGCCCTGGCCTCAGCTATTGGGATCAATTTAGCCATCATTACCAGATAACGCTGTCAGCCCGGTCGAGATCCATATTTGTTTAATAGTTAATGTTCTGTCCGAAACACGCAGGGTGGGGGAAGAAGTCAAACTGCCCTGAATGCTCTGCTTATTTTATATCCACTATAACTATTTTTGTCCACGAAAATTGGCTTAATTATATCAATGGAATGTTTCTTTTTCAATTCTGTAGGCAATTAGTCCATCTTGCTGGCTGCAATTTATTTTAATAAAAAAATAAACCGGTGGCGTGTTCAGTTCCTCATCCCCTGGGGACAAATGCGATTGGTGTGTTTAATTTCATTAACTACAATGCGGCCTACTGGAAAAATGTATAAAATCAGCTTTATACAGCTTAAACACTGGCATTTGAAACAAATCATTACTGCATTAGCTGTCACCCCGGTAATTCTAGAATCCAAGACAAAAATATTATAGCTGTTTTTATAACCCTCTGCAAATACACTGTTAAAATAATTTGTAATCATTTTTTAAACATGGCCTGATGTTTCCAGTTAAAATATCTTATCACCACCAGAGAAGGTTGGCCATTCATTATCGCATGGGGGCTTTATTGAATGATTCATGGGTTTCTTCCCTGGCTGAAAATCCCCTCCTGTCTGCCTGAAGCTCCCTGCTTTGGGGATGGACTCTCAGCACTCGGTATTTTGGGATTAAATTGGTGTTGCTCCAGTTGTGATTCCAGTTTTGGGAGGGCAAGCCTGCAAGGAGCAGCTTTTTTGGCAATGCAGATGAGGAATATTTGAAAATTCAGCAAAATTTCTGCTACCTCCTCCCCTTCTACAGCTTTTTTTTTCCTTTAGACCCAGTGGGGAACATCCTAATGCAGCTCTGGGTGCTCCTGTGGGCCCTGAGGTGGCAGGGAAGGGGTGAGGCTGTGCACATCCCATTTCACATTCCCAAAAATCATCCCTCAGTCCTGATTCCACGAGGTTTAGCCCATCTGAACCCAAATAATCCACACACACACACAGATCCTGGTTTGGTTCACACCGAATCCCCTCCTCTCCACCAGGATGTTTTTCAGACGCCACAGTCCAGTCACAGAATTATTTTATTGATTTTAAAATATCTTTTTTTCACTAAGAGCACCCAGGGCTGGTTYAAGACACCTGTGATCCACCACTAAGGCCAGGCACAGCACCCCTGCCCGATCCTGGGCTGAAACTGCTAAAACTCAGGATTTTATTTTTAAAATGAGATCCTCGACTCATGTAAATCAACATCAACATCAAYGAACCCAATTTCCACCAGCTGAGGACACAGCCCAGGATATTTTATTAACAAAATGCACCAAATGTGGCTCTAGAACTGCTTTAAGGGGTTCACTCAGCCCCTGCAGATCAATATCTGACAGAGAAACGCAGCTTGGCTTGGGCTGGGTTTTTCTCCTCGACTGAAGGAAGGATCCATTCTGTACCCTCAGCATTTTTTCAGACAGATTGCTRTTTTCTGAAGTGGCAAGGACTTCCTTTCCAGGGGAGTGATCCGCAGAGGATGGGCCACGCTGGACATGAGCCATCTGCTCCCTTGCACGCACTCGGCATTATTTATTTCCCTTCCCTTCCCCTGCTGTCATAACCAGTAGTTCATTTTCTTTCCCTATCTTTAACTTTACAGCAGCGGCACCTTGTTGGAAGCGATACCAATTTATTGTTTTATTGGCRTGGCAGGGCAGAGGAAAATCAGCTCCATTTCCTACTCGGGGTGAAATCACTTCAGGGGGACTCAAAGAAGGTCAGGGTGGTTTCTATCCTGGCTCTGGAGGGCACAGAAAAGTGTCAGGAGTGTGTAGGGTTGGGATTGGGATCACTGCTGGTTCCCTGGGCTCTGTGGGGTGTCAGGAAAACTGAAGGATGAGGAGAAATTCGAGATTTTTCTGTCATTGTCGCAAAAAAGAGTTTCACCTGAGTTTTAGGCTCAGGGTTAAGCTGGGACCAACTCCAGCCAAGAACCGGCCCCATCTCCAGGGCTGTGGTATCAGGAAGGTTTCCCCTCTTTTCTTTGGGGTCAGGATTTGCTGGCTGGAAGGAAATGAAGGAAGTTTGACCCCAAGTTTYGCTCAGAGCATGGAAAAGTCGCGGAACTTTTGCCGTGGTGGAACGGGGGCAGCTCCTTTTCCCYGTAATTAAACCAAAACCAACTCGGAGCACATTGAAACAACATTACCTGCTGCAGGGTGCAGGAAAAGCAGGAATTTGGCATTTTGCTGAGCTGACAAAGTAACTTTTCCAGCTTGAAAAAATAATTTACTCTCAGCTACTCCAGCTGTGAGRTGGGAGGGATCCATTCTCTGTGATTTCTGGATCAGCATTTCATTAATGACCTTTGTGTTGGTCCAGCTCCCACTGAGATCCTTGGGATGATTTTGTTGAATTTGCTGCACCAGAATTTTCCTTTTTTTCACAAGTTTCAGATTTGGCTACAAATCCTKCTCTCCATCTCAGACACGAATAAAAAAAAAGGCTTTTGTTTACTTGTAGTCTGGCATTTTCTTTCCTTTCAGGGCAGTGTTTAGTGTTTTTTATTTCATGGCAAATGGACCTTTTGGGCTCAATCATGTAAATGAATTTTTAAATGGCTGTGCTGTGAGTTCATGTAGTATAAAATCRCTCTACCAATTTTTTTCCCCCTCTGTTTATAGAAAAGGACTGGTTTCATTTTATATTTTATTACCTAAACGTGAAATAAAGGACCTGCACAACTCGCTAGCGATCATATATTTTATTTYAGAATTATCACATCGGGATAAAATAAATTTAAATCCCTACATGGCACAATAGGCAGATTTAAAAAGGAGTTGATACCTTGTGGAGAACTTTGAAAAGCCCTTTGCTCAGCAACAGCTCTGCTCACGCAGGAGAATAAAACCAGATCTTGGTGACTTTGGGAGTTCTTAAACATTTCCTGCTCGAATTCTCTGCGAGTCTTTATCCAGGGAAAGTTCAGGACAGGGTTTGGTTCTTTGTCCTCTGCTGCTGATAGTGTTTATTAGGGAGGGATTTTCACAGGTGAGCCTGCAGGAAATCCAACTTATCTTCACCGCTGTCCTTGAGGAAATGCCTGAGGAGCTACTGATGCCCCCTCAAACATCCAGAAATTCCTGTTTCTCCATAGAAATCCCCATTCAAACCCAATATCAGGGCAGTTAAGGTGTTCAGATAACTCCAGTCCTTCCTTAAATAATCTGTTGTGCGAGGTTTATGATTATTTATAAACCAGAAGTGCACCTGTGAGGTGAAAAGACACCAACCTGTGAAATATCCCAGGCGAGCTCCCGGCTGCGTTCCCGCAGCTGCTCGGAGCAGCAGGTGGATGATACAGATGTTCCACGTTTCCAAGTGTGTTTTTCATTTCCTCCCTCAACTCCCTCTGCCTTTTCAAGCCCCGTTTCAGATAAAGGAGAGTTTTTGGGCACTTTGGGTGTCCCCAAGGTTGGTGCCACAGCCAGGGAGTTTCTCCCGTGGCCAGGAGTGGATTCCCTGCTAAATATTGATTTTTGGGACAGCAGTGTCTGATCTGGAGATCGTGGAAGGAGCCTGCATTTAACACCCATCCATAAATCCATTTATACCCAGTGGACAGCAACCAAACAGGGATTTATTTATTTTATTTTATTTTTTTTATTATTAAGTATCGTGGTTTAGCAGTTTGTGAAACAAGTCTGGAGGCATTGATCAGAGACAGCCCTGCTGCAGATTTCATTCCATTCAGCACCTCCTCGGTGTCCTTGTGGCTGGGATTTCCAGGGGATTTGTGTTTTATTGGAGAATTTCGGGTGAGGAATAGGGACCTGCAGGCTGCTCTGGGGGAACTGAGGTTCTGATGGCTCCGTGGCTCAGCCCAAATCCCACACGTGGAGAAAGAAAAACGCAGAGAAATGGCCCTTCCCAGCCTCACTGCCTGGAGATTTCTCAGTTATTCCTGCAGAATCCAGAGCTTTGATGTATGAAGTGGGGGGAGAGTGAAAGAACAGGAGATTCCTGAGCGTGGCTTTGGTTGGAGCCCTCCTTGCCCTGCCCTGACAATCCCGAGGGTGTAACAGAGAAATCGAGGCTCGTGCCTCAATCAACACCAGGAATTGGGAATTCCAGGCTGAAATTTTGCCTTTCATCCCTTACAGCTTTTCAGTGCCTTGAGGGAACTTTCTCGGTGGAGGGCGGCATCAAAACCCCACTGCTTGGAGCCCAAAGGCATCAAAACCTCACTGCTCAGGTTCTTGGTGGTTCTTGGTGGCTCTTGGTGGTTCTTGGTGGTCCTTGGTGGTCCTTGGTGGTCCTTGGTGGCTCTTGGTGGTCCTTGGTGGTCCTTGGTGGTCCTTGGTGGCTCTTGGTGGTTCTTGGTGGTCCTTGGTGGTCCTTGGTGGTCACCCCATGGACTTTGCTGGACTGAAGGCCCTGAACTCTTTGGGCCATCCCTGGAGTTTCCATACAAAGAGTTTTTCCTCCTCTCGGGTCCCTGAGCAGCGCTGGTTGATGATTAACCACCAAGGGGCTGGGCTGGATTTATCTCCACAGAAAAAAAATCAGCCCTGCCTTTGTCTCCCCTTCTAAAGTTCTTCTGGTGTGATCTGGCTTTGAAATATTCATAAGTGTCCTTGTTGGTTTGGGGTTTTTTTTATTATTATTTTTTTTATTCTGTGTTTTGTAGAGTTCTGGGTTTGACTCTCCCAAACATCCCATAGCAATGGGCATTTCTGCCCCTTCCAAATCCCAGTATTAGTGGGACGATCCCATTCCATGGCAATATTTTGRTCATTGGAGATTGAACAGACAGCTTGGAGGGCTTCAATGTCAATATATTTATATTTTATAATGATTTATCTGTTCAGAATCACAAGGTATAACTGTGTAAGGGGTTTTCTTCTTGCTTTTAATGGCAGATTCTTAATTTTTCTTTTTAATTCTTTCAACAAAATTACTTCAACCTTATTTAGAATGAGAAGAACCCCCAAAACCAGCCCAAAATCAACCTGCTGACACATCTATGCAGAGGTTAAATATTGGCTGTAATGAGTTTTCTTCTTTCTTACAATACCAGATTCTTCATCTTTCTTTTTAATCCTTCCAACAAAATATTCTTTCACCCATATTTAAAGTGAGAAGAACTCTGAAAACATCCCAAAATCAACCTGCTGAGGCACCTATGCAGAGGTTAAATATTGGCAGAGYGGCCATTTAGATCTTACGCCTGCAGAACAAAAAAGAAAAAAAAAAACCAAAAAAACCCCAAAAAAACAAACCAGCGCTCTTGAAAAATTACTGAATTCTCCTTGCAGTGTCGGGTTCCAAGATAATGATGTGTCTGTGTGTGAAAATATTAAATTGCAATAACATGCAGAGTGAGTGGCTTTCTGAATGGGGTATTCAGTTCACAGCTTGGACTATACATAAAGCTAGTGAGTGACAGAATACAAATGGTGTCATAAAACATCAGGGGAATTTCGAGCCAGCCTCAATCTTTTTGATCTATACTCTATCTGTGGAGCCCTCCCCATCTATCTTTAGTTAATGAAACAGTTAAACAGATTTAATTATTTATCACTGTTTAATGTCAGGAGTTATCAAAACAGATTGCGCTTCCTCCCCCGCGCTCTTCAAGGTATTAGAGGGGTTCTTAGTGTGTTCAGAGAAGTCTGGGATGTTTCCTGTGCATAGATAGTGCTTTTAAAAAGGGTTTGAAAAAGGTTTTTAAATGTTTTTTTTCAGCCACAGTTGTTTGGTGAAAGCAGATGCTGAGTTTCCTTGCCTGAGTACAACTTTATTCCCACAACTGGAGTTGTTTCTTGCACAAACTGATTTATTCTTCACAAAATATAGAGAGAAGTGAGAATTCAGTTTTTCTTGAGGTGAGGAATAGAACAGCACAGGACTGCTCTGGGAGAGTGGGATTGACCCATCTCTGACAAGAGAAACTGAAAAATCACCCAAATCACTGTGAAATCTSCTCTGCTCATCCCTGCACCCCAAAATGAGCCCCAGCAGGGTCTGTAGAGCCTTTGAACCGTTGAGTCTGAGTGTGTCCTTGTGGTTTCCCACTGCCCTCCTCTCTCAGGTGTGTATTTATAGAATTTATTTTATRGAATTTCTGCACAGCTCTGGATCCCAGCCCTCTCTGGGWTGCCGGTGCTGCTYGTACCTKCAGRTTTCTCCTTTCCTCWGAGGAAATTTCAGMWTTTCCCTCCCCAGGAGGAAAACCTGGCAGAGGTGCTGACTGTCCCCCTCCCAAGGCCGCTAAAAGCCCTAATTTGTTCCCAAATCTCATCCTTTCCCTCCTCCTCTCAGGTGTGCACATACAAAATTTATTTTATGGAATTTCTGCACAGGTCTGGATCTCAGCCCTCTCTGGGATGTCGGCGCTGCTTGTACCTACAGGTTTCTCCTTTCCTTGGGGGAAATTTCAGTGTTTTCCTCCTCCAGGAGATACCAGGCTCCTCTCCCTGGCAGAGGTGCTGATTGTTCCCCTCCCAAAGCCCCTAAAAGCCCCCATTTGTTCCCAAATCTCATCCTCTTCCTCTCCTCTCTCAGGTGTGCACATACAAAATTTAATGACATTTCTGCACAGCTTTGGATCCCAGCCTTCTCTGGGATGCTGCTGCTGCTCGTACCTTCAGATTTCTCCTTTCCTCAGATGAAATTTCAACATTTTCCCTGCCCAGGCTCCTCTCCCTGGCAGAGGTGTTGATTGCCCCCCTCCCAAATCCCCTAAAAGCCCCCATTTATTCCCGAACCTCATCCAACCTTCGGGATCCCCCTCTGCCCGACCACCTGGGTCTCCTCCATCGGCAGCTTTGATAAGAAATCATTCTCCTCCTCCCGAGCTCTCCTTTTTCCCCGCGGTTTTAAATTGCTCCCCTCCCTCCGACAGCCGACCCTCGTTCAAAGGGAAGCGTGGAGGAGGCTGCTGGTCCCACTCAGTCCATTACCAGAGGACTGAATCCTGCCCAGATCTCTCGGGACACGGCCCTCCTTGGCCAACGGAACAGAGTGGGGCATTGTGAGCGCAAAGGGCAGGGGGATAAAGGAATCCGGCCCCGCTCGTCGCTGACAAAGAGACCTCAATACTTTGATTCAGCGGAAAATGGAATAATGCCGCCGGGTTTGCTCCCAAAGCTGCGCAGCCCCGCGGGGCTCAGGGCCTGGGGCAGAGCTGGCTGCCAGGGGAGAGGGTTTGGAGTGTGAAATGAGATGAAAAGGGAGCTCTGAGCCAGCACCTGGAAGGGTTTGGGGGTTGCCAGAGGARTGGGTGGCTCAGGTGGCAGCTCGGTGTGATGCCTGGCTGTTGGAAACTTAACCTTTCCTCGGGGATGGGGTCCTTCATTGGGGATTTTTTTGGGGTGAAGGTGGGTTAGGGGCTGCTCCAGGTGCTGCAGAGAGGAGCCATTCCTGGGCAGATCAGTGATGTCCTTTATCTTTGAGGGAATCAAAACCCTTCCAGCTGCAGTGGTATCCCCCTTGGTTTGAGTGTAAGGACAGGTTCTGTTTGGTATCAATAGGAACACGTGAAATTGGGAATTTGGGAACATCCTAAACCCAAACCTGGTGTTTGAAATGCGAGCTTGGGGCACTCAGACCAAAGTGAAGGTCAAAAGCCCTAAAGGTTTTTGTTGGGTTGGAAGGRACCTTAAAGATTTTCAGTTCCAAATCCTTGCCAAGGGCAGGGACACCTCCCACTGTCCCAGGCTGCTCCCAGCCCCATCCTTGGACACTCCCAGGGATCCAGGGGCACCCACAACTTCTCTGGGCACCCTGTGCCAGCATCTCCTCACCCTAAGAATTCCTCCCACATATCTGATGCAAATTTCCTCTCTTTTGGTTCAAAAATTTTGGTTTGAAAATTACACCTTTGACTTTTTTTCTGGACTTGCCCAGTGCAAGCATTTCCTCAGGGAGGAGGCTGCAGCTCCCAGGAGCAGGTGGGACAGGGGGCTCTGCCAAAGGTCACTCCTGGGGACAGAGCTCTCCTCTACTGTGATGGGGACATAATAATTTAGAACCCCCTCAGATGAGAAAAATCAGAGCCTGTAACGTCGCATTAAAAATATTGATAAATTATTGATTGTTATTTAGGCCGGCCTTCAAATGTGATGAAGTGGTTCCCATAAATCCCCTGATTCCTGAAGGATTTGGGGGGGATGGTGCCATAAATCCCCTGATTCCTGTAACATTGGGGACATTGTTCCTATAAATTCCCTATTCCTGCAGGATGGGGGAGATGGTCCAATAAATCCCCTGATTCCTGCAGAATTGGGGGGAATGATTCCCATAAATCCCCTGATTCCTGCAGGATTTGGGATGGAGCTGTACAGGCGGATTCCATTTGGGATATCCAGGCCTGGCTGAGGTTTGGTGTCATCACAGAGTCCTGATGTTCCCATAGAGTTTTGCTGCTGTGATAATTCCTAAAATATTTGAGTTAAAAGTTGCCCCAAATAGGATTTTTCAGCATTTGTGGACACGACACATGGAGCTGTGTCCCAAGAAAAACTCCTGGAAGGAGAGGGCAAAGGGAGCAGCTGCCTCTACGAGTGCACCAGGAGAGAAAATCTGAAATTTGAGGGTTTTTTTCCTGAATTAATTCTCTCTCCACGATTATTGTAGAAGCAGCTTCTGGCAAAAGGAGTTTTTGTGAGCTGAGTGCTGGAATTTTGCACCACRGGATAAACAGCCAGTGCCTGACAGCTGGGCTGGCGGGAGATTCCAGCTGCAAAAGGCAAAACTCTTTGTGAGGGAAATGAGCTCTGAGAGTCATTTTGGAGCTGTAGGAAAAGCCCAGGTTCTATCTTTGTACCTTGACCAAAACACAATAACAGAAATTAAAATCAAAATTAATGAGTGKCTAAAATGACATCTTTCACACTTTGCTGGCAAAGATTCCATCTATTTTTCAGGTGTATTCTTCTTTTCCTCAGCTCTCCTYGTAGAAAATAGCTGTTAAAACTTGAATTACTTCAATTCCAGCTATTATTAATTTTGAGGTGTTATTTTCTCCCTTGTTGAACTCCAAACCTATACAGCTGTGCAAACTTCTGTAAGGAGAGGGGAAGCAAATCTGTGAAAAGACAAAATGAGGCCATTATTGACCTAAAAGTCAAGACATTTATTCCTGATAATTCTCGGTTTCATTCCTCGTTTCTCTCCTTTATTTCAAAAATGACTTTGCTGCTCCCACGCTGGGAGAGGGATGGAGCTGAAAGTGCTGCTGAGGGATTTTTATTACAGCTCTTTCACTCGGCTACGAGAAAACCCCACAAACTCCCCCAAAATCCACCACTGCAGTGATCCAAAGGGATCTTCTGCATGAAAACTTCGGGAAAACCAATTCCAGCTGAATCCAGGGCAGATTTCCTGGGAGAGAGGAGAGGAATCGTCACTGTTTTCCACGTTAGGATGGGTGGGATGTGCTTTGATGGGCAGGGTGGTCAAAAGTTGGGCTTTAGGACCTCGGAGGAGTTTCCCAACCTTGATAATTTCATAATTTAATTGTCCTTGGATGGGGTGGAAGGGCTGGCACATCTTCTTTCCCTCTATCCCTGGTGCCCTCTGGGTTCAGCCCAACCTCATCATTTTACATGGACCCTTTCCCCAGTTTTTACCTTTACTGCAAAAATGCTATGGGAGCGATTCCCAGCCCAAATTTTCTGTAGGAAGAGCACATTTGGATAATTTGGAGGAGTCTGAACCCTCAGCATTCACCGGAAACGAGAGCCAAAGCTTTGGGAGCTTCCCCCTCCACTCGCGGCGCGAGTTTCCCCCTTTGATTAAACAAACGATCCTTTGCCTAATTTGTCTATGTCGGCTATTTTTTTTCCTTTTTTTTAACGAAACATGCGCTTAATTAAGTAAGAGAAATACAGAAACATGTTTATTCTCGAGATTTATGCGAAAAATGAGAACCCCACTGAAATTTCCAGTAGTGAAGCAATTAAGTAATGGAATTCCGCAGTATAAACATGGTATAATTCAACTATAAAACCGATGGCTAAGTAATGTTAATGAGCTGACTCGAAGCTACAAAGGCTCGAAAAGTTCAGCCACAGATGAAAATGGAATTTGTTCTCAATTATAAGTGAGAGAAAGTCGGTTTGAATGAGGGATAGGCTCCAGCTGGAACCCCCGGAATACTCCCCCACGGTTTGGGCTGACAGGTTGCAGCGTTTGCAGTGGGTTGTTTAAATCTTCCTCGTGGGAGCTACCGAAATATTCTATTTTTTGATAGAAACAMGGAGCCTGAGAGCCACAACTCGGGGGTTGTGTCTGTGGGAAGCAGCTCAGCCTGGGCTGACGCTTCGGAGGAGCTCCAGCTTGAAAGCTGACAAAACGCGGGGGTTTGATTTCGGCTTCAGCTCGGAGTTTGCATTGAAATTTGGCAAATTCTGCAGCAGATCTCGTCTCTGGCAGTTTGAACCCGTGTTTCCTGTAAAATCATCCCCTCCCAGGCAGTGGGATCGCCGGGAGGGTGAAGGGATTGAGGGCTCTCCATGGCACATGAAGTGAATTTCAGTTGTTCCACTCTTCCTTCATTGCTCATCCTGACCTGACTTTTATTTTTCCCTTCTAAATTCCCGTCTGCGGTGGTAAATCCCTTCCCACCCTTTTTGCAGAGCGTTGATGGAGCAGTTTGCTGTGAGGGGTGAGTGCCCAGCACTCAGGGCCACTCTGCCAAACCCAACCCCACCGTTSCTGCCGGAGCCGCGGTTCTGTCCAGCTCCCGAGGGCTTTCCCTGCTCTCCACGCTCCATTTTCCTTTCTTCTCCTATTCCACTTCAGAATGTTGTTTCTGTCACCTCCTCAGCCCAGTAAATAGACGATTTATGGGGTTTCAACTTTTAATGCCATAACAGGTTTTATATATTTCTCGCGGCATTATTCAGACGTGCGATGTTATGGTTTCGCTCCAGTCCTGGGGCAACAGCTCCGAGGARCTCCTTCCTCGTGGGCAGCTCCTCCTCTGCCAAACTCGTATTTGCACTTGCTCCAGAGGAGGAGGGAAGGAATGTTCCATAAATGTTGCACGGGATTAAAGGATGGAGCCTCGGAGCCCGAAGCTGCAGCCTGGAGGAGCCACCAACCACAGCTGGCCCTGGAGAGGCGCCTGTGTTTCCTTCTGCTTCCTTCTCCTTCCTTCCCCTTCCTTCCCATTCCCCTTCCTTCCCATTCCCCTTCCTTCTCCTTCTCCTTCCTTCTCTTCCTTCTCCTTCCTCCTCCTCCTCCTCCTCCTCCTTCTCCTTCTCCTTCTCCTTCTCCTTCTCCTTCTCCTTCTCCTTCTCCTCCTCCTTCTCCTCCTCCTTCTCCTTCTCCTTCTCCTCCTCCTCCTCCTCCTTCTCCTTCTCCTTCTCCTTCTCCTTCTCCTTCTCCTTCTCCTTCTCCTTCTCCTTCTCCTTCTCCTTCTCCTTCTCCTTCTCCTTCTCCT
>NW_026623801.1:379798-382982 GCF_030028575.1 Malurus melanocephalus | reverse complement strand
TTCTCCTTCCTTCTCCTTCCTTCCCCCATGCTTTCCCTGGCTGGTTTTGGTGGTTCTTTTCACTTTAAACATGGGTGAAGTAATTTTTTTGAAAGAATTAAAATTTTTTTTTGAAAGAATTAAAAAGGAAGATTAATAATCTGTCATCGTAAACAGGAAGAAAACTCCTTACACAGTTACACCTTGTGACTCTGAATAGATAAATACTTATAAAATATAAATATATATTGGCATGGAAGCCCTCCAAGCTGTCTCYTCAGGATTTTCCAGCCCAAATGGGGTGTGGGATGATGGGGAAGCAAAGGTTGCTTGGGGGTGCTGGGCAGTGAGGTGTTAATGGGGGATTTGGGATTTTTGTCTCAGTTTTTCTGTGTTCAATCCCTGCTGTCTGTGCCCCAAAGTGGCTCTGAGCACTTTCTGCCCCAGGGTTTGGGATGTGGAACCTCGGCCACCCTCACTTTGACTCAAGGTTGGTCCCTCTGCTGTGGGAAAAGTTTCCATCCTGAAATTCCATAAGAAAATTTACAGGTAGAGGTGACCAAGCAACACAGAACGCTGAGGAGGGCTGGACTCCCTGCTCATTTGGGGAAAAAAATCCCTGTTTTTCTCTCCCATTTCCCCTGTCAAATACGAGCCTATTAAAAAGAAAAGAAAACAACARAAAAAATYCACCTAAAATGAATGAATTGAGGGGCACATCTGCTCGCCCTGGGCTCCTTTCCCGCTGATCCCAACTCCACCGAGTTTCACGAGTTTATAAAACATTAACCACWCCGACAAGAACAACAAACATTGTTCCCTCCTCACTGAGCCCCCAAACCCAGCTACCAGATGGACCCAGCACCCAGTGAGGGAATATTAATTCTGATGGAGAGAGAGCCTYGGTGTTCTGGGTATTAAATCGTGRAAATTGTGGGATCGCCCTGGGGAAMGCAGCACAGTGGATGTGTGTGTTTGTGCTGAGTGCTGGCTTTGTCTTTCATCTATTAAAAACACCAATTAAAAAGCGACGTAAAAAACCTGCAGCAGGTTTGGGGGTGTGCTGCTGAGGTAAATAAAAAGGGGAAACAAAAGGTGTGTATGTGCATTAAAAGCGTGTGGTGCCCCGAAAATTCCGAATTAAAAGCCGRGCAGAAACACATCTGGAGCAGGGCACGAAATTCCCAGTTCTGCCTCGGGTCTGTGCTTCCTTTGCCAGGAATTGCTCTGTGGGGAAAGCTCCTGGAGCCCACCTTGCAAAGGTCCATTTTCACAGCCTCTCCTGTGGCCAGCACCACCCCAGGTGCTGCTCCTGGTGATATCCTGGCTCTTTTACCATTCCAGAGCAGAGTCAGCCTGGAATATCCACTGGGCTGAGCGTGTGTGTTTGATGAGGGAAGGGGATGAGCTCCCAGGCACTGCAGAACAATCCTGTGCACGTTAAAATGTGGAATATCCCATTTAAACGTGGAGGTTTTGGTGTTGTTTCATCAGAAGGTGGTGCTAACAGAACCACCATGGGCTTCCCGCCGCAAATCAGGGTTTGGAATCGAGTGTGTGACCTCCCTTGGGCTTCTGGAACCCTCCAGGACTGCAGGGGRTGCCCCAAATCCTGAGCATCCCCCTCATTCCTCTGGCAATTCCCAGCCCCGAGCTCCAAAACCTCCTCCAGAACAAATCCCCTGGGATTTTCCCATTTAGGGTCTGGGCAGCTTCCACTTGGGAACTGGAGGATGATTTTCCATGGAGAATCAGGATGGAAACAGTCTGGAGCTGGGAGCAAAGCAAATGCTGATCCTTGAGCATCCTCCTGGTAAATTCCTGGTGCCTGAGATTTTCCCTTTGTCCCCCAGCAGCTTTTGGCATCTTCAGAAGGTTTGAACCTTAGCCTGTCAAGAACTATGAAGATCTTTTCTGCTGGAATTATAGAATTGTGGAATTCCAGACTGGTTTGGGTTTGGAGGGATGTTAAGAATCATCCTAACCCACCCCATACCATGGGCAGGGGCATTTTCCACCACCCCAGGGTGCTCCAAACCCCAATGTTCAGCCTGGCCTTGGACATTTCCAGGGATCCAGGRGCACCCACAGCTTYTCTGRGCACCCTGTGCCAGGTYCCACCACCCTCMCAGGSAACAATTCCTTCCAWTAYCYCACCTAAACTTCCTCTCTTTCAATCTGAACCCATTCCTCCTGTYCTCCCACCCCAATTCCTGATGCAGAGCCCCTCTCAATTTCCCCACCCTGGCAGGAGCTCTGAGKYCTCCACACAACCTCCTCTTCTCCAGGCTGAGCATTCCCAACCTTCCCAGCCCGAGAACTTTGATTCACCAGTTTTGCATTCATCCCTCGGTGTGTGAAGGGAATAACTCCTCCCTGGCGCTATTGGCCTTATTAATAAATATCTTCCTGGGCAGAGATCCAAGGTTGAAGGTCTCTGGTACAACAGAGGTGACAAAAGGTCCCCTTATCACCACTGTGCTACTTYCAGGGTGTTGAAGTCCCCTCCAGAATCTTCTCCTGGAAGATTCTGGCACGGGAACAACCAGCTTGGTAAAGAAAGAAGGGAAAAGAGACCAAAAAAAAAATCATAAAATCTCTCTTTGTGCCACTCTCCCCCTGAAGAAAAAAGCCTGAACATCTGATTCAGGTTTGCTGAAACAACAACAGATGTTTATCTTGTATTGTATGGCACATGGCACTACATCCCATAAACCCCCTCCCGCAGCTCCCAACCGACTTTCTCCTCCCTCCTTCGGACACTCGAGGGCTTTGTGCTCCCCTCTGAAATGTTTTCCTTTCTCGGGAGCTTAATCTGCTACCAAAGTATTGGCGAGTATCACGTTATAAAGCGTGAAATGGGCAGCAGCAAAGGAGATTTTCAATACTTCCTTCCACTAAGCAGCCTGCTTACCTGCAGCCCCGAAGAATGGAGAAATTGTGCAAACTCGCTGAGGTTTTTCATTCAGAAGGATCCRCTCRATGTGTGGGGTTGGGAGWGGAGAAATAAGGGRAAAAAAATCTGTCTTGGGAARGGGGAAGTTGGGGAGGAAAAAAAAMYAGTTTTTTCTGGGCTTGTAAAAAAAAAAAAGTGGAATGTTTTCTGTTTTAAAATCTAGGTTTGTTTTAGTGGGGAAATAGTGAATGCTTCTAGTGGGGGTGTTTTTGTATATATTTATAGACAGATGCTGAATTTCAATTGTTG
>NW_026623801.1:376880-379535 GCF_030028575.1 Malurus melanocephalus | reverse complement strand
CCTCAAATCCTGGCTTGGACAGGGACATTGTGTGAGTCACAAGTGACAAAATAGCAGAGATGGACAAGAGGGGCTGAGGAAATCAGTGAGAAAGTGAGAGCACCCTCATCCTGCCCAACAACATCCCTCACTTCAGATTTCTTTATATTTTTTTTTACATTTTCCAGCTATTTCTGAGCTCCACTGATCCATGAATGTTGTGGCTTCTCCTTCAGCATTCTCTGTGAAATGTGGTTTATTTTATGTTTGACCAAACGCAGCCCTCCTTTGTTTCCTCCACCGAATTCTTTATTTATTATTTCCTAAAATGATTCGATTTTCCCCCCCTCCTTCCCGACACATCTGATTGCAATAAGCTGATACAAAAATCGAGCYGAGAAACAAAAGGCTGAACATGCTGATAATGTACATTTGGTTTGTATTTATGGTTTTAAGATGTGTTTTAATTGGTTCACTACCAACATCCTGTAACTTTTCAGTCGGACAGAAGAGAAACCTGTTTCATTTTAAAGTCACTTAATTCCTTCCCTCYTTCAGCTGGGAGCGGTGGGTAGGGCCCTACTGTAATATCTCCACATTTAATTTCATTATAACATTTAAAAAAAAAAAAAAAGAGGATTATAATCCATTTAGTTTCGTGATTCTTCTTGGGATTTCGTTGTGAAATGGGATTTTTTAAAAAAAAAAAGCGACACAAAACGTGTTTTGGTGCCTCCAAGCGTAATTTCTAATGGAAATACGCAGCTGTAAARCTCAGAATAAACAGTTTTCTTGTTATCCCAGAAGCTTAATCTGTTCAGTTTAATGAGGAGAAAGTGGAAAGGTGACAAAAATACCACCTTGGAGCACTCACCTACAGCAAAATTGGAGTCAATGGGGCAAAGGTGCGACAACACTTTTGTTAAATAAAATAAAAAAAAAAGCAGGAATTGAGGAAAAAGGGGTTGGAAGAGCAGCTCCTACATCCCATAAACACCAGCAAGGGAAACTTCACCTCGCTGGGTCTGCCAGGAGCGTGTTCCTCCAAATTTAGGCATTTCCCTGCTCAGAAAATCCAGCGGAGATTTTCTCCAGAGATTTTCTGAGGATTGGAGCGCTGAGGTTCGGAGCCTCCCGAGAGCTCCGCGTGCCCCGAAAGGAATTTATTTGAGAAAGTTTTGCTGAGCAGGGGGTCAGCCTGGAAAACCACAGCACGGCCCCTGCTGACCTTGCCCTTGATGAAATTGCTGTCACTGTTACCTTAAACTTCACCTCTGGTTTGGAATTAGCAGTTTTCATAAATATTTTATATTTCCGAAGGTACAAACGTCCTTTTGCCCTTATTTAATTAGAGCTAATTGAAGCAGCTCCGCTATTTCTGTTTCCACCTCACATGGAAATTTTATGAAAAATTTTATGGAAAGTTTTCATGAAAAACTTTATGAAAAAATTATTTTTTAATGTAATTTTTTTATTATATATTTTTTTTAATGAAAAATCCTGACTTTTTTCCAAACCCTGGAAATTTAAACCCACCTGGCAGCATTTGGGTTTAAATGGGATCAATGAAAATCCTGTGAGGATGAGGAGCCTCCTCTCTCTGTGGGTTTTGGATCATCCCACACCCACCTCCATCTCAAAAATTSAGACTTTCCCACCAACTCTCCCCTCCATGGGAAAAAGGTGTCCCTGGCAGCCYCTCCYGTGGGTGATAAGGAAAGTTTCTGCYRCTGTGGTGAGGTTGTTTCACGTGGTCACTCCGAATCAAGAAGTTCATTAACAGAAGTGGTGAGGTGGTGGAATTACCTGGAAGCTTTCCTTGCTCGGTGTCACAGGGTTGGGGAGCTGCAGGAGCTGTCACAGCCCAGAGAGGAGCACGAAAAACCTTGGGGCAGATGATGAATGAGGTTCAGAATGAGCCCTAAAAACTTTCTCCCCCCAAAACTGAGCAGTCTTGAAAAYTTAAAGTCTTGGAAGGAAGTTTTTTCTGCTTTTCAGGAGGGTGAAGAGTTGGACACTCTTCAGGAAAACTTSTGGAAACTTTTGTTTCAACCAACTCTGTGGAGTTTCCCTTTYTTCCTTGGCTACTGGGAAAAGTTGGGGAGGTGGAAAGATGGAAAAAAATCAATTCTTTTGTTTTATTTTGCTGGYTGATTTGGGTCAAAAAAAGAGAACTGGGAAGTGCCTTTTCCCAGCAAAGCCCTTGCAGGAAGCTCTGTCCAGCTCTGCCAGGCCGAGCCCTGGCTCTGATGGATGGGAGATCCCAATTGGGATGGGAAATCCCAATTTTTGGGGAAATTTCTGTGATTTTGAACCAATGAGAAGTGTAAAATCAGGGAAGGAGTCTGGGAGGGGTTCAAGGCACATTTTGGAAGGCTGAGCYCCAAACAGAGGGCCGATATCGCGCTGGTGAGGAACGGAGAGCGACTCCAGGAAGGAGCGATCCCCCCGGCGCTGGGCTGGAGGTATAAATAGCTCTGGATGCTTTAAAACAAAACCAGAATCATTTCTTTAGCTCAGCACTCTGGAGCCCGGCCAAGGCTGTGCTAATTATACTGTATCTTGTTTTTATCATCTCCCTTACAAACCGTCCCTCGTGCCAAAACGTCTGGGCGCTCCTCTCCCAGCATCCCGCTCCCGGCTTTAACTTTCTGGCCATTTTCTCCTTTTTTCAAC
>NW_026623801.1:373266-376674 GCF_030028575.1 Malurus melanocephalus | reverse complement strand
GGAAAAAGCAGCTGCACCATGAGGAAAAGGGATTTTGTGCCGTGATGTTGAGTGGAGAGGTGGATGGAGGGCGAGGAGGGGCTTTGGGGTTTGCAGAACCGGGAGGGAGAAGAGCTGATGGGAGATAAGAATAAAGAGGATGCAGAGAGCGATCAGATGCGAAAGGAGAATAAGGGGAAAAAGGTAGCGGGGACAAAAGGGGTCAAAAGGGCACAGAAAATAAGAAGTTGGAGCRGAGGGGGAGCGTTCCCATGCTGCAGGAAGGATTTCCATTTTTTGTGATGATTTTTAAAGACAGAATCAGCTCAAAACACCGAACCTCAGAAGTGATAACATTTTATAATCCSGAGGATGACAMGATTTCKATCGAATATTTTRAYTTTTAGTGCAAC
This sequence comes from Malurus melanocephalus, assembly GCF_030028575.1. NCBI lineage: Eukaryota > Metazoa > Chordata > Aves > Passeriformes > Maluridae > Malurus > Malurus melanocephalus. The sequence goes on along the minus strand of NW_026623801.1, from coordinate 376,282 downwards.
TTTCCCCCTTGARCACTTGAATAGAAATRTTTYATTGYYGCAGAAGGAGAAGATGCTCAGCACAAGAGGTTCCAGGCACCAACCCTGCTGTGGTTTGATGCTCCTTTTGGGCATGGAGGGTGCTCAGAGGGGGCAGGGAGGAGCCAGGGGGGCTTTGCCAAGGGCAGGGGACCCTCGGGGACAATGACCTGGCTGYAGCCACCCATCAGATGTTCCCAACAGAGGGGACAAGTCAGTCACCCAGAGATGACAAAGGAGGCCTTGCTCTGCGCTGCTGAAACCCTCTTTGAACCCTTTGAGGTTTCTTTGGTTTCTTTCTTTTTCTCCTTTTTTTTCTTTCCCCCTCCTTGTGGGTTTTTGCTTTCTTCCGAAGAACAAAACAGCAACTTCCCATGCAGATCTGGCCTGCGTGGGGGACAAGGACTCTTTTGAAGCCTTTTCCATCCCGTCCCTATTGAAAGGAATCTTCCTGCAGCTTCCCTGACAATGTTCCATTTTGGGGAAAGACATGGGGAGAACAGGATTACAACCGGGCAGCGGTGAAACAGATCCGAGCACCGAAATCCTCCTCGAGTTCATTCATCTGAACAAAATAACAGAATTATTCTTAATATTCCTTCTCCTTGTGCTTTCTGTCATCCATTCCCGAGGCCTCTGATGCCAAAAGTCATGTCCAGAGTGGGAAAGATCCCAAGTTAAAGCTGGTCCAAAGCCCTCTGGCACGTTTTCCACGTAAACATCTCCAATGTAAAGTTTCCTCAGCGAAGATTTTAAATCCATTCCTATTTTAAACAAAGCCTATTTTTAATGCTGTGGATAACAATAAATAAAAATACAGCACACTGGCAGCTCCTTCCCATAGGGTCGGGACATCTGGGTGGCTGTTCTTTGCCAGTTCTCCCCTAATAAAGTTGTGTCCAGAAGGAACACAGAATTTATTTAGCTCTGGGAGGGGGTGAAGCTCTGTGGGAAGCAGAGAAAAAGGTGACAGAGGAGTGACAGAAAATGTGGTGCAAAAAAAAAAAAAGAGTAAATCCACAATCCAGGGGTGGGACCGTGGCAGTGAACATGTTGTTCTTTTTAATTTTAATTTTAATTTATATGTATATTTCTATATTTATTTTTATTTTTATCTTTAATATAATTTTTAAAAATTTTKGGGGTTTATTTTTGGTTTTGTTTTTATTTTCAGGTTTTTACTTTTATTTCCATTCTTATTTTCATCTTCATTTTTATTTTTATTTTTATGTTTATTTTTATTTTTATGTTTATGTTTCTTTTTACTTTTATTTTATCCTTATCTTTACCTTTACCTTTACCTTTACCTTTACCTTTACCTTTACCTTTACCTTCATCTTCATCTTCATCTTCATCTTCATCTTCATCTTCATCTTCATCTCTATTTTATCTCTATCTTTATTTTTTAAATTTAAATTTTAATTTTAATTTTAATTTTAATTTTTTTAAAATAAATATTTTACTGTGGGGACTGCCAAAAAAAACCCTGCAGCACCTTTGCTCGTTCAGCCTCGAGCTCTCCCCCAGCGAGCCCACCCCGATTAATCCAAGATTTTGGGTGGAAAAGGGAAACCTGAGGAAATTTCCCCATGGATTTGCAAACAGAGGGAGGGAAACTCGACCCTGCAGGGTGGGACCATGCTCAGAAAGCCCTGGTTTGAGAAATTGCCCAAATTAGGCTAATGATGGCTTCTCCTGGCAGGAAAAGTTCAAAGCCCGTTGTTTTTTTTTTTTTCTACGCACAAAATCCAAATACCTGCCAAGGCTCTTTGATGAAGTGCCTTTGTCAGAACGATTAAAGGAAGGTTAAAAAGGCCAGACCTTTCCTCGGCGTGTTCCACTCGCCCTTTCTTCCCTCTCTTCAAGGTGTCTCCGCGTCACATTTATTTGCTTCATGAATTCTTTATTACACTAATCAGCCCCGATGTACAAACTCATTAGAAAATGAGCTGGAAACGTAAAGATCTGTCAAATTTCCGAGGCTTCTGACATCGTTAGACTCAAGGGCCTTTTTGCAGGGGAGAAGGGAGAAAGGAAAGAAGCTAATGAGGAAATGTCAGATAATGTAGAAGTCAATCCCTTTGGGGATGAAGTTTTGCAAAGTTCAGAGGGAGAAGTTGTAGCGTTGCCAGGGCAAACGCTTATTTAATTTTTTTTATTTTTTTTTAACGTAAATTTTGTCGCAGAGGAATTTTTTTTTACTGGCGTTTGGTTTCGTAATCGGTATTTGAAATCAGTTTGCTGCATTGCTTTTCCGGTGACGGCACCAAAATGAAAGAAAAATCATTATTTAAATGAGATTTCTTAATTATATGAATTAAAAAATACGAATTTTGGGGTTTGTCTGGGCTGAAATCACTGCCCCAACAGGCAGGTGATGTGGAGGTGCTCAGGGAAACGAGCAGTGCTTCGAAAAGATTTCAGATGGGTGAGATCTGTCAAAGCAGGAGGTCATAAATCCTGTCCTGGGCTTAACCCAAGGAGAAAAAGGTGAAAAAAGGGAACAGTGGTGGGGAGAGGAGGAACTTGGCTGTGGTCACACTCAGCTCTGTGGCTCCGGGAGCTCGAGATCCTCCGTGCCCTGCTCGCTAAATCTCACTCTGCTCCATCCAGGAGCTGCTCTGGAAGGGCAGATGTTCTTCTGAACGGGCTAAAAGTGAGGAGAAGTGACCAATTACCAGCACAGAGCAACCTCAGAGCAGCCTTTAGTGGTTGAGTATAAAGGTCAAATAAAATTGGTTTATTTAATTTTTTAAATTTTTATTTCGTTTCAGCTCAGGATACTGTTCAAATATAAGTGGTTTATTTAACTTTTAAAAATTTTTATTTAGTCAAATAAAATTGGTTTATTTAAATTTTAAAAATTTTTATTTAGTCTCAGCATGGGACACAAATATAAATATGGCTTATTTAGTTGATTTAATTTTTATTTAATTTCGGCTTGGGACGTTGTAAAAATTTAGATATGGAGTCATGGGGTGGTTCGAGTGGGAAAGGA
>NW_026623801.1:370661-371592 GCF_030028575.1 Malurus melanocephalus | reverse complement strand
CCTGTGGGTGCTGGGAGGTACTTTGGGCACCTCCAACCCCAGGTCTGGCTGATTTTTAGGGTTCCAGAAGCTCMTGSTGCAGGCTGTGGGTGCTGGRGAGCATTTTGGGCACCCCCAACCCCAGGCTTGGCCAAGGCTCAGGGTCTCAGGAGCTTCTGCTGCAGGTTGTGAGTGCTGGGGAGAACTTGGGGCACCCCTAACCCAGGTTTTGGGATCCCAGCAGCTCCTGCTGCAGGCTGTGGGTGCTGGGGAGCACTTTGGACACCCCTAACCTGTGTCTGGCTCAGTTTTGGGGTCCCAGCAGCTCCTGCTGCATGCTTTGGGGGGCACTTTGGACACATTCAGCCCAGGTTTTGGGATCCCAGCATCTCCTGCTGTAGCCTGGGAGTGCTGGGGAGCATTTTGGGCASCTCCARCTCCAGATCTGGCTGAGTTTTAGGATCAACAGCTCCTGGTGCAGGCTGTGAGTGTTGGGGAGAACTTTGGGCATCTCCAGCTCCAGATCTGGTTGATTTTTAGGGTCCCAGCAGCTCCTGCTGCAGCCTGGGAGTGCTGGGGAGCATTTTGAGCATCCCCAGTTTGGATTTTGGGGTCCCAGAAGCTCCCGCTGCGTGATTTGGGGAGCACTTTGGACACCCTCAGCCCAGATTTTGGGGTCCCAGGAGCTCCTGCTGCAGCCTGGGAGTGCTGGGGAGCACTTTGGGCACCCCTAACCTGAGTCTGGCTGATTTTTAGGGTCCCAGCAGCTCCTGGTGCAGGCTGTGAGTGCTGGGGAGAACTTTGGGCATCTCCAGCTCCAGATCTGGCTGATTTTTAGGGTCCCAGCAGCTCCTGCTGTGGGCTGTGGGTGCACAGGGAGGGCAGGACAGCGGTGACCTGCAGAGCCCCTCCAGGGCAGAAGTTCTGGGGCAAGGCAGGGATGATTCATTTC
>NW_026623801.1:362820-369457 GCF_030028575.1 Malurus melanocephalus | reverse complement strand
ATGCAGGAAGGCTCGGGGAGTTTTTTTTTCACTCCTTGAGACATCTCTGGGCTCTCTTGGGGTGAGTTCAAACGCTTTTCTGAGCCCTCCATGGGGAAGTTGACATTTCTGCCAAGTTCAGGGTGATAAAGGGGAGACTTTGCTCCCTTTTGGCCCGTCAGTTGTGCCAGGACAAAAGTCCTGGGATATTCCCCTCCACAAAGGGATCCTGCTGCCTCTTGAGTTTTGCTGGAATGGAGGGATTTATTTGGGGAAAAACCTCAGGGGAAGAAGGGATTTGTGATTGGTTCATCTGGATTGTCCAGCAGCTGATGGAGGGAAATAAATTCTGTTTATAGGGGCTCTGAAGGTATTTGGGATCAAGCCACACCTGGGATATGGATATGAATAAAGAAAACCTAAAATAGACCCCTGACATTGCTGTGCTCCTGCAGCAGCTGTGCCTCACCCCAACAAATTCCCTCTTTAGGTATTAATAATATGGATTATTGGAGGAAAAGGAGTAATTTCACCAAAACACAGCTCTGGTTTGAGCTCTGAGGAGCCTCCTGGATTTTTTGTGCCAGTCTGACCGGGGGCTGGGGGAGTTGGAAGAATTTGGAACAAAACCCCGTGAGAGGAACGAGCTGAGCGTGGTGTCCGATCGTGGTCACGTCACCCCACAGCTCCAGGGCAGAGTTTGGGGCTTTAGATTTGCACCCCGCTCCTTTTTGGGTGTTTTGTGCTGCCGAACTCAGGGACAGCCCCAAAACTGCCAGAGCAGCTCTGTATTGAACCCATTGTAGGGTTGAGTTTGGGGTTTTTATGCCTTTTTTGTGCTCAGGTGAGAGGGTTTGGTGTGCACTGAGCTGGGCTCAGCTAGGCTGGCTTGGGAAAGGCAAGGCTTGGGTTTGGGGTGTCAGAACTCCAAAGATTTGGGTTCAGGAAGGTCGAAATTTGGTTCAGGAGGGCTGGGTTTGGGTTCAGGACAGCAGGGATTGGATTTGGTAAGGCTGGGTTYGGATTTGGGAAGGCCAAATCTGGGTTCAGAAAGGCCAAATTTAGGTTCAGGAGTGCTGAGTTTGAATTCTGTAAGGCTGGGTTTGGGTTCACTAAGGCTGGGCTCAGGAAATCAGGGTTTGGATTTAGGAAAACTAGGTTTGAATTTGGTAAGTCTGGGCTTGGATGTGGGAAAACTGGGTTTGGGTTCACGAGAGCTGGGTTTGGGTTCAGCAGAGCTGGGTTTGGGTTCAGCAGAGCTGGGTTTAGGTCCAGAGCTGGGTTTGGGCTCAGCAGAGCTGGGTTTGGTTTCTCCCTCTGCCACCCTGCAGGATGCCCCTGTGTGCCCACATCTCTTTGCAGTGTAAAATTCACCAGCAATGAAAGGATTTGTTATTTTTTTTGGGAAAAAACCCTCTTATTAACCAATTATATCATTCCCAGTGTCCATTTGAGGTTTTTGGGATTCCCTGCAGCCCCAATAATCCCCTCAGACAGGTCAAGGAAACCTCAGCCTGGCTGTGCTCCCCCTGCTCAGAAACCCAAACCCCAAAGCTCAAACCCCAAAGCCCAGCCCAAGGTGAATTTGAATTTTCCCTCCAGGTGCCGCGTCCCTTACAGGTGCTGACCAGGCTGTGCTCAGGAGGGTCACAAAATCAATTTAATTTCATAAATTTGATTTTCATGGCGTGTTTCTCCTGGGCTCAGAGTCCCTCCCAGTTTGCAGGAAGCCCACGCTGTATAATTTTCCTTCTACTTTCCCCACTTCCTGTAAAGGCTGGGCCAGACAGAGGTGCTGCAAAAATCAAAAGTTTGATCTCTCCAAGTGAAACGGGGCAGCACGTGGGAAGGGGGCCATGACATTTGTGACATTAGTGACATTTTGTGACATTTGTGACATTTGTGACATTCGTTTTTCCATGGGTTCCCTACATGGATTTTTATTTTAATCTTATTTTCGTTCCTCTGCTGTCCTTTCCTCTCTCCTCCCTGCACTCCCCAGTTAAAATTGAGCAGAAAAAAAGCAGTTTGGAGCAGCTGGGAAGGCGATTTGGAGGAAATATTCCCTGGATTTATTCCTTTGCAGGGGTCTGGGGGCTGCTGGTGCCTYGTGGGGAAGGGAAGGGGCTGCCCCAGTTTCTTACTGGGAGGCACTGGTCTACCATGCCTGAATCACATGGAATTATGGGGAAAACAGAGAATTTATCCTACAAGGCAGAGGGGCAGAAAAGAAAAAAAAAAAAAAAAAAAAAAAAATAGAAAATAAAAGAAAACCAAGGCCTTGTGGAGATGCCCAGAGGTTCTGCTCAGTTTGGGGTGTCAAACGCTGCTTCAGCTCAGGGGGAAGGTGTGGAAAAGGTTCCCAGGAACCTCAAAGGAGCCTCAAATGGGTTCAGAAAATTCAAAGACAAAAATAAGAGGGCAGAGAGGGCAGAAAGGGAGTTCCTGTGTGAGCTGGATCTGCTGTTCCAAAGTTTTTGCTTTAGGGAGTTTTTAATTCCCCGAATCGGTGATTTCTTTTTCCTGTAGGTTTGCTCACGGAAATGCTGGCAGTGGGGCGGTGCTGGGCTGGGAGTTCCATCATATGGTTTGATTTGGGGGTCAAATTAAAATAAATAATATAATAAATCCCAAACAGCCCTGCCACTCCCCTGCCAAAAAAAAAAAAAAAAATACCCCCCAAAAACCAGCCAACAACAAAAACAAAACAAACAAAAAAATCGCAAACAAACCAAACAAAAAACCCACAAATAAACAAAAAAACCCCAAAAACAAACAAAAAAACACAACCAAACAGAAAAAAATAAAAAAAAACCCCACACACCAACAAAACAACCCCACCAAAACCCCAACCAACCAAAAAGCCCCAAGTGAAAACCTTAAAATGCTCCATAAAACCTTTTCTTTTCATTCCTTTTCAAGCCATTCCCATTTAAAGGCCACTCAGAAACCCCCCATTCACCCAGCTGATCTCATTAAAGAGACTGAAGAACTTAAGTGACTCCTCAGGGACTTGAACTTGTAGTTGAAGGAGCTGAAAAGTCCCAAATATGATGTCGAGGAAATCTTCTACTATTCCCTTTCACATCTGTGTGGGTTGAGGCTTTAAAGTTCTGGTTGTTTTTCCAGGTTGATTTTCTTAAATTTTAGGAACAAAACTCTAGTGAGAAAGGGAATTTGCTGCCACGAGGATACATTTAATTATGAAATTAAATGGGTAATTAATGTGCACTCTGCAGTCATTTGTGGTGCTCTCAGACCTGTTCATCCCCGTCCTAAATAACTTTGTCAGCTTCTTCTTTTTAGTAGTTTTTTGTTTTGTTTGTTTGTTTTGTTTTGTTTTTTTTGTTTGTTTTTTGGGTTTTTTTGTTGATAACAGAAAGCTAAAAATTCGGAAATTCAGAGATTTCAAAACCAAACTCAATGTAATTATCTAAGGGTTTTTTCCCTCTGTTTTATAGCCAACTGAGTGCAGGGATTCCATTCCTCTTGCTGCTGAGTTCAGCGGTTCAGGGCGGACCCCAAATTGGGATCTTGACCTTGAAACACCTGAATATAAAATCCAGGAATACTCTGATTTGGAAGGGACCATTAAAACGGAATTCACAGAGTTACTGCCATGAACATCCCTTCAAAACATTGGGACATTATTTTGAGGCTAAATGCARCGTTCCCACTCTTTACCAAAATTGAAGAATTGCTATCCACAGTGTTTTCTTTCAGGAAGAAGGACTTCGACCACTTTGTTTTTGTGATTTTTTGGCCACCAAGGCTATTTTGTAGATGAGAGTGAGATAATGGTTGATTTCCCTGGGGATGAGAAACTATCTGGTGGTGACTTTTCTGCTGATCACAAAATCCTGGAATGGTTTGGGCTGGAAGGGACCATAAAACTCATCCCATTTCCACCCTCTGGGGACAACTTCCACCACCCCAGAGCGCTCCAAACCCTGTCCAGCCTGGCCTTGGTCACTCCAGGGATCCAGGAGCACCCACAGCTTCTCTGGGCACCCTGTGCCAGGGCCTCCCCACCCTCCAGGGGAAGGATTTCATCATTTGAGATAATTTTTTTTTCCATCTTAGGAAGGAAWGATCTTCCTCAATAAAGTGGAGCAATCGATCCGGGGCACTTTGTGCCTGCAGGTGTGGCAGTAAAAGCCTCTCCTGGAAGGTGCTGGGGCACCTGCTGCCCTTTGCAGGTGTTTGTTCTGTGTCCGTTCCCGTTTTCCTCTGCTGCTGGATCTCGGTTATCTTCTCTAGGCAAGCACAAAACCCCAGCTTTCCACCCCAAAACGGCGTCGAGATACTTCAATTCCTCAATTTTCGGGAAAATCCTTCAAATTTAAGCAGCGCACACCTAAGATCTGCGTGCGGCCGGGACTGTTCTAAACAACAACCACAACAAAACCACCACTGTGGGGTGAAATAAACGGGGAGAGCGCTGCCCTGCGCTYCGGCAGAGGTGACAACGCCAATGTCCCTCGGTTTTGTCACCCTGCCCTGCCCACTGCAGATAGCGCTGGCATCCTCCCCGCAGCCTCCCTCCCGGCATTTCTCCCTGATGAGTTCAACTTTTCTCCCCCTCCCCTTTCCTTTCTCTCCTCKCCACCTCCCTCCCTCCCTCCGCCGCTCCTCGACAGAGGCGCAAACACTCTTAAATGAGAGATAGTGGCTTCCATCCAATGGAGCCCCGCTTAATCACCGAACATCGTGGGAAAAGCACAAGATGAGGGCCGAGAAACAGCCCATTGTCTGGGCAAGATTAAAGCCCCAAAAGCCGTATTGTCTACTGAGGGGATAAATCTTCCTGCTGTCACTCAAGCACTGAATTAAATTCCCCTTCATTTCTAAAGGGGCTTATCTGTCCTGAATAGGCTGTTGCGCCACAAGCGTAAGGGAACGTATTAAGTGAGCTCCTGTTCTTGGGCACCTTCACAAATAGACGAAAAACAGGAGCGAATGTGGAAGGGGCGGGCGGCAGGGGGGGACGAGCAGGAGAGTTTGGGGCTGGAGGGGACAGAGGAGGGGCGTTAATTGTTGTCGCCGGTCGTTATTGCTGCCCCAGGGGGCGAACGGAGCGGCCGCTCCGGGGGAATGTCCGGCTCGGTCCCATCGGGATGTGAAAACCAGGAGGAGCTCCGAGCATCCCTCGGGGTGGGGATGTCCTTGCGTGGTCCGTGGTGTGGCAGTGACGCTCTTTAGGGTCCCCAAGGGCGGTGTTTGCGGGTTTTTGGTGATGCCTGGGTCGCCAGGTGGTCTGGGGAAGGGGTTTGGTGCTGGTTTGGTGAGATTTTGGCTCGGCTGCGGCCGAGGGGCTGGGCTGATCCCGGAGCAGGGAAAGAGGGATGTTCTGAGCAGGTGAGAAGGCTCCAGGAGCCCTCAGGCAATGCCAGCGCTGCTGTGCACTAAAGGCTCCTCTGGAGGTGGCACTGCGGGGACAGGGGACACACGGTCACGTTTGTGTCACCAGCATCTCCTCCTCTTCCTCTTCCTCTTCCTCTTCCTCCTCCTCCTCCTCCTCCTCCTCCTCCTCCTCCTCCTCCTCCTCCTCTTCCTCTTCCTCTTCCTCTTCCTCTTCCTCTTCCTCTTCCTCTTCCTCCTCCTCCTCCTCCTCCTCCTCCTCCTCCTTCTCCTCCTCCTCCTCCCTTGAGCTCCCCCTCACCCCATTCCCAGGGGGCTCTGCCATCCCTCCTTGGTGCAATGAACGTTGTCCCGTTATTTTGGGGGTTCCAGGAACCCTTTTGAGCAGCAGACAGAGGGACACCCGTGGCTGGTTGGGGGCACATGACGAGCTGGAGGTGTTGGATGTTCTCCTCTCTGAGGGTTGGGTCCATCTCCCTTTGCATTCCAGGGATGGTCTCGTTCCTGGTTATAACCCAGGGAAAGGACAAACCAACCCTGATTTTTCATGTGAAAATGAAATGACTACTCCTTAATCCCCAAATCAGAACAATTCCACCAAACCCATCTTTAAAATCTGCAAATTGGGTGTGACACCATCATAACTGCGTAGGTCAGACTGAATCCTGCCTCTTTGCTGATAATATTTCTATTCTTTTTCTTCTCTGCTTGAAATATATTCTTTTTTTTATTAACAATTACTGTGCTTTGGTGGTGACTGGGCTGCGTGATGCTGCATTTTTTGGTAACCTSGTTGGTTTCTATTTCTGCAAAATAAAAGTGGAAGAAGTTCCTCATTGTAGCGAAAGGTCGGTCTTGACCTGGTCTGGAACCGAAGCTGAGGGTGCTCCTGGYTGGGCATTTACCATGCAAATGCCACAGAAGAGCAGTATTTATGTCTCTATTTACCACAAAAATCATGAACCACGTAAAAACATGCCCAGCAGAGCTCTGCAGCYTCACAAACAGACGATTAAACCTCACCTCGGTGGATTAGAGGCRGCCTCGGTGCGATTTGGGAAGTGCTAAACAGGATTTTCTGCATCCTGAGTGGAGTTTCCTCTTGTTGATAGGGTTTAATGCTCGCCTGGACAAATCTCTCACTGTGCAAATACCTCCAATCTCTCCTTTTAGCCACCCAAACAAGTGGGTTTACACCTGCTTACCAGATTAATTTAATTAGCCAAAAATGGAGTGAAAGAACTGGCTGGAGAACAATAGTTTCCAAAGAACACTTCTTTTTTTTTTTTTTTTTTTT
>NW_026623801.1:358647-361580 GCF_030028575.1 Malurus melanocephalus | reverse complement strand
CACCGCGAGCTGCGAACAGCGTGGGGCTGGCCACAGAATGCTCTCTCTCAGATTGGGGCATTCACCACTTCAATTCTTGCAGCACTTTTAGGATAAGAGCTAAAGGAACGCCACGGGGAGATTTTGGTAGGCAGCCTCGAGGGGGGATAAGAGTAAAAAAAAATAAAAAAAATAAAAAAAAAAGGAGCAAAATATGCAGAGGCGATTTAATGAACATCCAGGGCTCTTTTAGAGCGGCTCTGGGGGAGCTGAGAGCTCCGGCTGAGACTTTCGGGGGCAGGGGAACAAAGGATCAAYGCTCCCGGGTTTCCTGCCTGACAAAAGGAGCGAGTTCCCAGCCCTTGGACCCGCAGCAACGGGTTCTGCTGTGGGTGCTGCCCTCCTCGGGGCGGGATAGAAATCAGCTGATATTGGAAAAATGTCACCAACTTCCCCTAAAGCGCTTTCGGAGCCCTCCATAATGCTCCTTCCCGAGCAATTCGTATTTAATAATAATAATAATAATAATAATAATAATCAAACGAACCCGTCAGCCCATGGGATGCTTCTCAGGGTGCCTGAGAAGTTTGGGGTTGGAGCATCTTGGGGTTCTGCTGCTGATGGGGTTGGAGGATTGGACTGCCTGGAGGTGCCCCATCAGTGTCCCCCAGCCCTGACATCTGTCACATCAGTGTCCCTTGGTGGGAATGGCACCATTTTTGGGTTCCCTGGAATAATTTGGGATGTGAACAATTCCAGGTGATGGAATGGGCCCCCTGAGTGCTGCAGAGCAGGGCTAGGGCAGCATTTGGGGTGGATCCATGGCCAGGGCACGATCCCAACCTAAAAATTTGGGGAACCGTGGCTTTTGGAGAAATAAAACAGCTGGAATTCTGGAATTCTGCTCATTCCTTTTCCCCTGTTACTGTTTTAATCTCAGAATTATCCAGTCCAACTTGGACCCAAAGGACCTACAGGTGACAAAGGCAGGGTAGAATGGCTCTTGGTGACACCTACAGGTGACAAAAGCAAGGAAGGATGGCTTCCTGTGCCACCTACAGGTGACAAAAGTGGGGAAGGATGGCTTCTTGTGACAGTTAGGGACTTACAAGTGACAAAGGCAGGGAAGGATGGCTTCCTGGGCCACCTACAGGTGACAAAAGTAGGGAAAGGTGGTTCTCTGTGCTACCAACAGGTGATAAAAGTGGGGAAGAATGGTTTCCTGTGACAGCTAAAGACCTACAAATGACAAAAGTGGGGAAGAAGGGCTCTCTGTGCCACCTACAAGTGACAGAAGCAGGGAAGGATGGTTTCCCGTGCCAATTGGGGACCTACAGGTGACAAAAGCACRRWAGGATGATTTCCAAATCWGGTGGGGMTCTACAGGTGACAAGAGCAGGGAAGGATGGCTTCCTGTGCCACCTACAGGTGACAAAAGTGGGAAAGGATGGCTTCCATGACAGTTGGGGACCTACAAGTGACAAAAGCAGGGAAGGATAATTTCCAAACCAGGTGGGAACCTCCAAATGACAAAAATAGGGAAGGATGGCTCTCTGTGCCACCTACAGGTGACAAAAGCAGGGAAGGATGGCTTCCTTGACAGTTGGGGACCTACAAGTGACAAAAGCAGGGAAGGATAATTTCCAAACCAGGTGGGAACCTCCAAATGACAAAAATAGGGAAGGATGGCTCTCTGTGCCACCTACAGGTGACAAAAGCAGGGAAGGATGGCTTCCTGTGCTACCAACAGGTGACAGAAGTGGGGAAGGATGGCTTCCTGTGCCAGTTGGGCACCTACAAATGACAAAGTTGGGGAAGAAGAGCTTTCTGTGCTACCTGCAAGTGACAAAAGTGGGGAAGGATGGTTTCCTGTGCCAGTTGGGGACTTCCAAGTGACAAAAGCAGGGAAGGATGGCTTCCTGTGCCAGTTGGGCACCTACAAATGACAAAGTTGGGGAAGAAGAGCTCTCTGTGCTACCTACAAGTGACAAAAGTGGGGAAGGATGGTTTCCCGTGCCAGTTGGGGACTTCCAAGTGACAAAAGCAGGGAAGGWTGGCTCTCTGTGCCACCTACGAGTGGCAAAAGCAGGGAAGAAGGACTCTCTGTGCCAGCTGGGAATCTACAAGTGACAAAACCCAGGAGAGACGGTTTCCATGCCATTTGGGGTTAAGCCCTCCCTAACTCCAGCCAGTTTGGAGCCACCTCTCAGCCTGCCCTCCTCCATGGCAGCCCCGAGCCCTGCAGCTGGCACTCCAAACCCCAGGTTTGGGCAGGGAGAAGGGGAGTGGGCAGCGAGGCACTCTTCCCCGCGGGTCAGGACACTYGGGCAGGCCCCAAAAGGGTTAACAAACAAAGTGCCTGCAGGGCTTTGTTCGCCGGCAATCTAATCAGATGTTAACCTACAGTCCATATCCAAGCAATCCTTTCCTTATGATAGTGATTAGTATTACACTGGGAATGAATAGGGCGAGGAAGGATTCCTATGGTAACCCCCGAAATGCATTCCATCGGCAGGCTCTGCCTACTCACAATAATTACGTTCTTAACTCGCCTAACAAACGGCATGCTAATTAGCTGCTTAACCAGCCCTCGGCTCATTATTGCCCGGGCTTGGGCAGGCTGGAGCAAAGTGACCCAGAGAGAACAGGCCCACTTAAAAAAAATAATAGTAATAATAAGGCATTTGTCAGATTGGCCATGAAGATGGACCTCCTCTGCGGTGGTGGGGACAGGGGGACAGGGGGACAGGGCTGCTGGCAGAGCCACAAACCCGTGGCACAGAGGCTCAGCTGCCTTGGAGCTTGGCTCCCTGGGATGTCTGAGCCTCAGGTTGGCATCTGCTGGTCTTAATGGCGAGGTCCAAGTGTCACTGGGGGTTGTCCCAGGTTGGCTTGAGCTTCTGAATGAGAAGGGACTTGGTTCCAGAGCGGGCTGGGTGCTCCCACCCTGAGAG